>NW_027097941.1:0-21908 GCF_019320115.1 Miscanthus floridulus | reverse complement strand
TGTAACTTTTATCACTTAATGCAATGCGCTGAGAACACTTATAGGAGGCATTCATCACTCATTCACATTATACATGTCATTATATATGCATCCATGCTATCTTAATTCCTGCCTCATGCATATAGGATCGTCTGAAGGGACAAATCTTTGGAGTTCGAAGAAGAGCCAGGAACTAGGTGCCCCTCAGGCCGTAGCTCTAGAAAGAGAGGAGCAAACTCTTAAGACTTACCCACGTACCCAGACCATAGGCCAACTTCTTTCTAAAAGGCAAGCCCTAGAGCATTTTAACCTCCCATATTTACAAAATATCACTTAAAGTCCTTTATGTTGATGCATTAGGTGTATAAGAATTGAATTAGAAACACTTGATGCATAAACTTCCTTATCCAGATAAATATACCCTTACCCGTGTGTTAGGTCTAAGATCAAATATATGCTTAGCCATGCTTAGACCAGTAGAAGTAGGTGATTTCCTGTCACCTAGAGATATAGGTGGATAACAAGTAACGGTGGCTATATATTATAGGTCATGGAACAGAACCATGGGGTAATGTTATTGGAGGCTGGGTGGAGTCTATGTGTAGGTTGACCCTAATGATTCCATCTGTCCCCGATTAAGGACCTACCATTGTTGGCACTTTTGTCATGATTGACGCATGCCTCTCACTTAGCTGGTAAGATAAAACGTCCAACCGTGAAGCCAATAGCTCAACTCAGGCCGGGCCTCGGTCTATTAGAGTGCGCACTCTAGATGGTAGTAAGGATGTGCGGGGGATGCCAGACATGAGCCCCAAGGGTAGGGTAGTCCTGATCATCCTGGAAGCTAGTTTGTCCCTAATTGTGTGGTGCTGGTCGAACCCACAAATGTTGTACTAGAGTTGTACCAAGGTGACCTAAGGTGACCATTAATCTGGTATGCCTGGTTTGTGTTAGGAATAAATTCCTAGCTGGTTGAAACCGATTCAATCAATCGTCTCTACCCAGACAGTGAGAAACTTGGCTAGCCCCAAAATCGTAGTATTGTATTATGGAATATGATGATTATAATGAACATGAAATATTATACTAGCTATGGTTACTACTGCATGCTACAAAATGATATACCACATGTTTGGCAAGGGTAGTTGCGTAATCTAGAGATGAAAAGCTATAATTAACTTGATGATGAATTATAACTGTATACTGGAATTGGTAAGCTTTTTATGCAAAATGTTGTCAAGCTAGCTCCACTATACAACCTTGGAGTAATCCTGGGAGTTACTTTATTTTGATTTATGATAGGTAAGTCTAGCTGAGTACCTTCTTGTAACGCAAGGTTTATTTCTCACTGATGTAGATAGTACGATGTATCATGGCTACTATAAGAACTGCTTCTGTCTCGCTGTGGATGAGGAGTAGGGCCGTGGGCAAGGCGTCTCATGATAATCCCTCTCTTATGCTTTTGTGGAATGTGGATCATGAGCTGGCACCGTAATTGAACAATGATGACAGATGTTGGTTTCAAACTTATTTGCTTCCGCTACTATTTTATTTGAACTTGGTTTGTAATAACTTTTAATCATGCTCTGATATATGGAACTATATTTGTGAACTTTATGTAACATGTGACATGTATGTTGAATCATGTATGATCTTGGTTGTATGTTGATGGTTAATCGAGATCTTTTGTGGTACTCGATGGACTACCGGGTTTATATGGGCTGAAGTATGATAGTGCGACCGTGGTAACACCCCAAAATTTGCCTCTTTTGAAAATAGGTATAAAATGGTTTATTTATGAATTTTGTGCTCATGACAATGTAGGAAATAAAACTTTTTTGTTAAATTAAAATTCATCATAAGGTAGCAACATGTTTGAGCATACATGCCCTTGCATTTGATTTATTTGGGTTGAGTGGTTTTGATTAAAAATTTAAAATGGTTTAAATTGCTTTTGCAAATGAAATTAAAATTGACTTTGAAATAAAAGAAAAGAAAATTTGAAATTAAAAGGATTTAAAAAGTTGTAAAAATTTATTTTTGGAAACCTATCAAAATTCCTCACTTTTATTTGAATTGAAAAGTATATTCAAAACTCTATTTGAATTTGATTTGGTTCAAAATTGAATTTGGTTTTCAAAACAAAATAGAAAAGGAGTTGGGAAAATGGAAAACTTCTCTCCTCCCAATCTTTCTCACGTGGCCCGCTCAGATCCGCAATGGTCCGGCACCACTCCTCCCCGCTTGGCCTAGCATTTCCATTCTTCCCTTCGGCCTGCCTCCTTTATTTTATTCTTTGCGGGACAACAAGCAGGCCGACCCACTCCTTCCTCTTCTCTCCCCACACTAGCAAGCCCGCTCCCCTCCCCTCTCTGTCTGGCTACCAGCCTGACCCCACCTCTTCTCTTGCTGATAGGTGGGCCATCCTTGTCAGCCTCTCTTCCCTTTCCTCCCTACTGTGACCAACGTGGACTCCACCGTCGCCGCCAAGGAATCCACGCCCACTCCATCTCCTTTCGTGGATGTGTCGCCCATGCCACCCTATCTCATAAAAGTTGAAGCCGCATCGTGCCACCCTCACCTAGCCACCTCTGAGTTACCACTCGAGCCCTATCGTAGCGCCGCAACCCTAGCTCACCACCATCGTATGCGACTCCGCCGCTGTCATGCCCATCGTTGGTTAGAGCTGCCTCCTAGTCTTTGTCGTAAGGTAATGAAGCCTAGGTGCCACTTTTGCCCTCTCTCTCACTCTCTTTGTCTCTCCCGCCATCGTCGAAGCTTGCTAGACTTCTTGAGCCACTCGAGCAAGTCCCGAGCTGCCCTAGTGCCCTCGTGCCCCTCGCCGACCCCATAGACTTGTTCGGTGTCTTCTTCTCAAGCCTGGAATCACCACCTGGGTGTACTCCAGTGAGGTGCTCTATATCCTGGCCATGGCGCTGCCATCCCTGTCAACACCGGTGACCCCATCTCCCTCCTTTCCCCCATGGCCGTCCGATCTGAGATTCATGACCCAGATTAAAACATACCGGTTCACCGGTATTTTTGCTAAAGAGCCCCTGCACTTTTCTATGGTAGATCCCATGGTCCATTGCATATTTCATAGATTACACCTTCTTCTTTTAAAAGCATATTTTGTTTGGTTGAATTCAAAAATACGTTTTCACCTATTTACAGTTTTGCCACTAATCTTGTTTTAGCCATAAAATTTCTGTTTTATCTCCAATTTGATCCGTTCAACTTGCGTTAGGTTCATAATTTCATAATCTATATGTTCATACTATTGTTAGATATGTTTTCAACTTTTAAAATTTGAGGTTAGATTTAATCTATTATTTTATTAAATGAAATCTTCTTTAATTCATATCTTCTACGTTTTAGCTCCAAATTGACCCGTTCAAGTTGTGCTAGATTCATTGCAATGAGATCTACGTGTTAGTAACAATGTTTATCATGATGCTATTTCTAGAATTTCATGGTTTAAACTCTAATTTGGATAATAATTAGGCAACCAGATTTTATAAATAAAACATGATTTGTTTTACTTTAGTTTTATAATTCAAATCTAAATTTGACTTAATTCAATTTATATAAGCTTTTATATAGTTAAAACACGTGAATCTTATAGTTTTATATTTTCTCCTATGAGTAGATCTTTTAGTAGCTATTTCTTTCAAACCATAGCTCCAATTAGCGTGTCCCTCGTGACTGTGTTCATATCAATGCGTAGAATCGTGTTTTAAACTCTTTTACTTATTTTGTTGTGATTGGTGTACTCTTCTAATTTAGATCTATTGTTTGCTTTGTGTATGATTGCATGGATGCTTGTTTGTGGTGCTTTATGATCATGTCTAGTCGGTGAGCTTTACGTGTTGATCAAGAAGAAGTTCCATTGATGGTTTGGACTAGAAGAAGGATCTGAGTCTAAGGCAAGTACAGCATGGGATCATCTTTATTGTCTTATACACATTTAATCATTTAATTCATACTGCATGTGTCTACCTTGACTACCACTAAGTGTGTCCTAGTACTTTGTACCTTATGGCTTGATACCTGTGGGGTGCTGCATTGGGTAGTATGATGCTAGTGCTCAACTACAACCATGATCTTGTAACTTGACTAATGGTATATGCAATAAACATTAAAAGATGCTTTTTAGCAATGTGGAACAAGGGGGCTAGAGCATTGGGCAATTTTTATGGTGCTATAGATTATTCTCCCTAAGGATTTATCTGTAAGTGATCATTCAGGACTTATAGTACAACCATGAGGACTACATGACTCTGGTGTTAGTCTTGTACCTTGCTCTTTCTAGTTTGTAGTAGTTTACCAAAAGGGCAAGAGGAGCATACCAGGCTGGGTATGGGCATCATCCCTAGGGTGTGTACTATGCTACATGTATAAGTGCCACTTCTGGAGATGACTCCATAACACTTGGGAGATGGAATCCTTAGCAGCTGCTCCTTATTAGAACGACTAGGGAAAAACTTCATAGTGTACGCTGCCTGCTCACCTTGGAAGTGATTTGGGAGTTGCAAACCCGAGCATATGGGTATCATGACTCATGGTGAAAGTGTATAACCTCCTCAGAGTGTAAAACTGGTATATCATATCAGACGTACTCATGGGCATGAGTGGCCTTGGAACCCTAATGGAATAGATGATGAACACTAATGATATGGATGATAAAGATGTTCACTAATGCTTAATTGTTTATGTTATTCATTATTCATGTTTACCGAATCATGTGTTTATGGGCTTGTGATAAACTTGTTGCCACCCAATTGCTAAAAGATGACTAATTAAAAGCTAATCGCAGTTAAACCAGTGTTAGCCTTTTGAGCCTCATGAACTCCATTTTATATTATTGAGTATGACATGTACTTATGCTTGCTTTACTTTTCAAATCTTTGGAAAAATCCTAGATGGGTACCAGATTGCTAGAGTTTGGAGGAATAGGCTTCTGATCAACCAGTCAGTTGTCCCTATGGAAGTGGAGTCTTCACCTGAAGATCGGAGTTATCTTTCCACTATCTCTACTCTAAGGTTGTATTCTTTATACTAATACGCTATGTAATAAGCATTGTCTTATGATATTACCCTTATTTGTAGCTATATGTGAGATTTTACTTCCTAGGCTCACATATGGTGTGTATCTGGTTTTGTTCTTAAAACCAGGTGCTACAAAGTGGTATCAGAGCAATGCTGACTGTAGGACGCAAGCCTAGTAGAAACTGGTCATTTTAAGGTTTAGAAGTTGCTACAAAAACCCTTGCTCTATGAACCTTGATATTTTCTTCTCTACTATATCTCTACCTTGTTATTCATCTCTACCTTGGTGCTTATTTTAAAGCCTTTGTTCTCATCTTCACCCCTTGATTTGATATGCTTTAAGACCTATCCCTCATCATCTTCTTGCGTAATCTAAAGATAAGTCTTATGATTTTTACCCCTAGTACAATAAAAACGATAGTATCGCAAGTCGAGTCAATGATTGAATTGTGCACCTTTATTGCTTTGATGAATTGTTATTATGCTTATGATTGTTTTGCATCTTTGTAATGACTGCAATGATCTTGTTGGGTGTTCCCACAATTTTATTTAGTTTATAGGCCTAAGGTATAGGGATTAATGGAATAAATAGTTGGGTTATGGTTTTCTTCTGTTTCCCTACTCTGCTTCTTAGAGCAGCCTGCCCTCTTCGGCTTATATCTCTAGTTTTGGATGATTAGAAATCATGAGAAAATTCTAGACAATAGTACACTTCCATATCTTTCTCTAAGTGTGAGAATCAACTTGATAGCTATTTTGGTTATGGAGATACGAAAATCACAAGGCAATGCATCTATACTGTTTGGAACTTAGAACCATTTCTATTGTGTACTATTTTCAATCAAGTTAACTGTAGAATTTGGAAAAGTGTTCTTTAAGGAAGTTGTGGAGAATTTTATAAGATTTCCAATGGTATAAGCTATAGCTTCATTGGATTAACACAATGAGAGTTACAGATGTTTTACTATGCTGTTGATTTTCTACTCGTGAGGAATTTCAGATTTCTTGTTCTTGCCCTTATACAAGAGTATCATTGGGATGTCAGTATGTCTTGATATTAGTTAGCTCATCTAGAAGAAGGTGCAACCTACCTTTCTTGTGTCCCCTAGTTGATCTTTTCTTAAGGGGGTAGCCAAGCAAAAGCAGTTGCAAGAAGAAGTTTATGCAGGAAGTCATGAGATGGAACATCTGACGAATGACCTAGAGTTATCCATTATAGAGCATGGAAGTAATATCTCCTTGGAAGTAAAAGTGACATATAGGAGGGTCACAAGAATATACAGGACATCTTCACCAAGTTGGTCTTGAGCTTGAGATATCCTCATTGGAATGAGATTGATTTTGACTTGGAAAAGTGCTATCACTTTGAGAAGCGAAGTCATGGCCGATGCCCTTAGCAATGGAGAGTTGTGCTAAGAAGGTACAGGTGACACCAAGAATTAAGAATTGTATTCTAAGTTCGAGCCACTTAACCGAAATCATTAATGTTTTGAAGATTGGTGGTAGAATTTCCTTCTGACCAAGAAATTTGTAAGGCTCCATTGGAAGGCAAACATATGAAGGAAGAGGTCTAATAAGTATGGACTAAAAAGGAAATGTGGCCTAGTGATTGGAGTTACCTGATTATTATTTGTAGTATCTATCAGGATCATGGAATCAGGTCAGCAACATATTTGGATTAAGGTCAATAGATATGCAAAGTAAAGTGGGATCCTTATGAAGACGATGGAACTACATGAGGAAGTAAAGAAGAATCCACAGACGGAGTATTCCTATCTCCTAGCCGACATCTTTTGAATCTCGAGGACGAGATTCATCTTAAGGGGGGTAGAATTGTAACACCCCAAAATTTGCCTCTTTTGAAAATAGGTTTAAAATGGTTCATTTATGAATTTTGTGCTCATGACAATGTAGGAAATAAAACTTTTTGTTAAATTAAAATTCATCATAAGGTAGAAACATGTTTGAGCATACATGCCCTTGCATTTGATTTATTTGGGTTGAGTGGTTTTGATTGAAAATTTAAAATGATTTAAATTGCTTTTGCAAATGAAATTAAAATTGACTTTAAAATAAAAGAAAAGAAAATTTGAAAATAAAAGGATTTAAAAAGTTGTAAAAATTTATTTTTGGAAACCTACCTAAATTGCTCACTTTTATTTGAATTGAAAAGTATATTCAAAACTCTATTTGAATTTGATTTGGTTCAAACTTGAATTTGGTTTTGAAAACAAAATAGAAAATGAGTTGGGAAAATGGAAAACTTCTCTCCTACCACTGTTTCCCATGCGGAACGCTCAGCTCCACAACGGCCTAGCTCCACTCCTCCCCCGCTTGGCCTAGCATTTCCCTTCCTCCCTTCGGCTCGCTGTTGACACAAAATGTGACGCACTGTGCCGCACACACAGCAAGCCGAAAAGCGTAGCTTCAATCGGGTGCCCGGGTGCTTCGTGATCCGGAACGTGCCAGTCAGTTTGACCTGAAAGAAACTAACAAGGGATAAAACAGTTAAATGTCAAACCGGAACATGTCGGGTGAGACCAGACAGTTCCACATATACGGCCCAGAAGCCACTTACGACGACATACAGCTATAGGAAGCTGTCTGCCAACAAGTTTATAAATCATTCGGCTAATCGTAGGATGGACATACGTAAAGATCCGATTGTCGAATGTATATGCATGGGAAGACATGTTTGAACAAGTGAAATTGATTATACGTTAATGCATATCCAAGCTCAGCAATCCAGCCGAGTTGGGATCCATGAAGAAGGAACGTGTAGATAAACACGATTAAGCCAATCTAAAACCTGCGTCTGCCGCACGACACCTAGTTTCGTCAAAAACTTAAACGTGATTAACATGCATGAACCCACAACATGTGACAATCTAGATTAAAATAATTCAGCCATTATGAGCATGTTATCTATTTGCAAAGGTATTATGAAAGTAATAATCATTGAAGCTCGAATAAAACCACAGAAGAGGGCCGAACAATATCAATCTAAATTGGGCAGAAGTGTGTTACAAATATATAAAATATTTAAAACATGCAACACAAGATAACTTGATGAATCTATTTAGATTTTGCCGTAATCTAATAGAGCCGATAACTGTCTTGCTTCCACTAAGCATATTGAGCAAACGCCTGCCGCACGGTATCTACTCATAAACAAAGTATAAGCAAAGACTTCTTGATTGTCAAGCAAAGATCCGCCGCACGATCATTGAAAACAAACAAGACTACTTGCATCACGTCTAAATCCACCGCATGATACTAGACATGATAACAAGGTTGTCGGAACTTACGGAGGTCGACGGATCGATGACTCCTCTCGAAGAACTCGACGACACGACAAAAGGACTCGAAGGTAGGCACGGGGCCGGTTGTATTGATTTGGTTGTGTGTACTCTTATTACAATGGTCGAGGGTCAATATTTATACCCTAGACAAAATGTGAGTCCCAAAGAACTACGACTTACAAAGGAACTTCTAAACAAACTTGGAAACTTACGACTCCATACCCTAAACTTATAGATTCCTTTATTAATACAACTCTCATCTTTCCGATCGGTCTTGCCTGCCATCTTCTGTTTTCCCGAATGGAGTTACCACCTTCCAGAATAACCGACCGCACAAGCATTTAGCCGACCGCTTGCGTTGCTTGCCGAACACCCTTCTTCCCGCATGTGGGCCTACCTGTCATCTTCCAGAATTGACCAAAATCCAGTGTTAACACATGCCCCCTCAATTTCGGGATAAAAGTTGTTTTATTCTGAAATTGACCACAAGCTCTTTCATCCTCCTAGGTCATCACCGTTCAAAACCGCAGCCGCTGCCCAAGAAAAGCCTTCAGCGCAACCTCGGACCTCCTTCAAATCTTCAATGGCGACCCAGGATGAAATCCCAGAGGTAAACTTTATTTATATTCGGCAACTTTCATTTCATTCTTCCGCTTCTCTCTTGATTTACTCCCCTCTGATTTCAATCATTTTCTAAAGGAGTACAAGAGCCAGATTTTGATCCCTCATGCTGCCAACCCCGATTCCTATTTCCTCGGCCCAATGGGAAATCCTGACCCTTCTGAAATCATTGAGAAGGAAACCCAAAGAATTCTTTTCAAGTCTGGGATTACTTCACCAAACCGATGGCCAAACACATTCAAGAATTGGCCATTTCCCCCAATTACCGGATGGCGCAACTGGTACAGGAGAATGTTGGAGAAGAGCAGCAGCCACTGGGAAAGTCAGGACATCAGCCATTGTCTGGAGTTATCTTTAGCTGAGACACCCAGGAATGATTCTCTTCTGATAGCAGCTTCTCATTTTTGGTCTGACGCTACCAATGCCTTTATCTTTGGTCATGGTATTATGACCATCACTCTAGCCGACGTATTCATGATGACTGGTTTGAATGTGTCATTGCCAGTATATCCTCATAAGTACAAGAGCAAAAGTAATCAAAGAGCCGTCAGTTCCGGATGTGGATGGGTCAAACATATCCAGAACTATATGAATGCATCCGGCACCGTTTCTGACAAAGAGTTGAAAGCTTTCATGAATATGTGGTTATGCAGATTCATCTTCTGTGGAAAATCCAATGAACCAACCCTGAATCACATGGTAATGGCTGAAGACTTAGCTGCAGGCACCCAGATCCCATTAGGCAAATATCTTTTAGGGTCAGCTTATCATATGATGCATCAGATCACCCTTCAGATGCGCCAAAGTGGAGAAATTTCTTGTGTGAATGGTCCCTGGTGGCTAATTCAAATGTGGCTCCAACTATATATGCATCAGATAACCCCTGTGAGCCTCCTCAACCTAAGTTTCCCCTCAGTTAACTATGCTGAAGGTAGCACAGCAAAGGTTAAGGCTTGCCAGACTTATGGGGAAGCAGCAGCATCTATAAGCATTGATATAGACATTGGTCATCTCTTCAAGCTATTTTTCAAAGGATTCGGCAATGTGCTCTGGTTTCCTTACAGAGAAAATGAAGATCTGACTCTACCCTGCAAGTTTAGCTATGAAATTGGTTGCTCAGGCCAAGAATCCACAGAGATTTTCAACTCTTTTATCAAACCTTGCACTTTGCCAGCCGAATTTCATCATGGGAGATTAGTACAGTCCACCTACGAATTCTATTATCCAAACATGGTGGCCAGACAATTAGGATGCGGCCAACTGCCTCCAAAATTCCTCTTCTCAACAATCATAAAATCAAGGGAAGTAATAACAGAAGGAATGGAAGCCAAGAAGGTCTTTGAATTAGGATGGGAATTACCAATATATGAACCATCTCCATTTGGGCTAATAAATGCTGCTCATCCCTTCTTTGTCTCTTGGTGGCAAGAATGGCGTGCTCATATCTTCAATATATCAGTTCATTCTTTATGCAAAAACTTGCAACCCGATTTTGCCTCTGACAGCGAGGTAATTTTATTATGCTCATCATTTCTTGCTCTTGAATCCACTTCTTATTTTAACATCTGGTCATGCACAGGATCTCGAGTTTATTCCCCCTGCCAAAGCAATTCAGTACTATCCGGCTGGTCCCAAACCTGCTCTGGGGTTTGATGCTCCAGACTTAAAGGAATTCATGAAAACTCCTGTAACTTTGGATTCAGCACCTTTAAAGGCATTCATGAAAACTCCTACTACTTCAGCTGCTGCATCTTCAAGAGGAAAAAGCAAAAGGAAAACACCTGAAAGTTTCCCCTTACCCAAGAAACCAAGGACCAAGAAAGCCAGATTACCTCCTAAGGTATGAATCTTTTATTTTTCTTATCAGGTCAACAATTTCACTTAGCAGTAAGCCTGGCTACCTTTATATCCATTACTTCTATTGCAGCCACAAGTTGAAATTCCCACACTGGGCAATACCTCAGCACCTGCAGAACCAACCCTTGAAATCTCTACTGAAGATGAAGAAATTCATGATAGAGAAATTTCAGAAACTCATGAGGCTGAAGATTTAAAGGCTCATAAACCTGATGAGACTATAGGTAACATTGTTCAATCAATTCTCTTCTCCTTTCTCTTTAACAACATCTATCTCTTATGCTCATTATCATTTACTTTACTGAGAATAGATGAGATCTTAGATGAACTGGCAAGGGAAACTTCTCCTGATCAATCTCCAGATCCGTTTCCTCTGAATCTTCAATCAAGTCCTCCAGCAAGCCAGGGTATAACCCATCCTGATGACCAATCAGCCCAACAGGTAATGCCTTGTCTCACACTATATTTTAGCAAAATTACCCAATCGGCTAACACCTTCTTTCTTCCTCTCTGTCCAGAAGAACATCACTAAACCGACCACTAGTTACTCCTTCTCTATTGAGGACTACATTACTGAGAAAGGTGAAGAGATCACTTCTCATCAAACTTTGTCACTGGAGAATCAGACTCGGCTAAAAGAAGTAATTAATCTGCTGAATAAGGATACCATTAGTCTGGTTCAGGATGCAGACCAGATAAAAGACCTCCTTGAACTCATTGATCAAGATATCCCTTCTGCCCTCAAGGCTCCCCTAGAATCTGCAGCCCATCTTGATGATCACTTTGCTATGGTGAGAAGGGCAACCAAGAACATATCTTCAAGGGCCGCTCTGCAGAAGGATAGATCTTTGAAAAGGCTGGAGATTAAAGATCTTCACTCTCATATCCAGTCCACGAGAAATTCTTTGGCAACCTTGGAGCCTGAACTGAGATCCATGGAAGATGAAAAAATCAGACTAGAAGCTCAACTAGCCGAACTGAATGCCAAAATTCAGTCTCACAGGGCCCATATAGCTAATCTGCCGAAGAACATAGAAGCAACTTCACTAAAGATAGCTTCGACCATCAAAGAAGACCAGCAGATCAAAAATAAGTTGTCCAGCATCCAGAGTTCTGAAGATGAAGATCAAAAAGTGCTAGATAATGTTAGCCGAATCAGGACTGAGGCCATAGAAGCAATCAATCATCTTCTGAACCAGTAGACATTAGGCTTGTAACAAACTCTAAATGTGATACCCTTTTTTCCTTGATTAAACAACTTTATGTTCACTTATTTTCATTCGTTCGGAAAAAAGCAATCGGCCATTCTCCCTTAGATTACTCGATTAGAATGTAGCCGATTGTTTCCACTCCTCCAATAGCCGAACGAATCCAATCTAAATACTGTGAGGGTATAGCCGAATAATGTTGGCTCCAATAAATTATGGAGATATTCAAGCGACGTTCGACTTAACTCAGGCCTGGCCCAGTCCAGTAACGGTCCAGCCGAAAGGAAGAAAACCTACTCCGCCGTTCGGGATTCTCGTCCCACAACCCCGTGGAATTCGCCACGATCTTTCGCTTCGGCTTATAAATAGCCCCTTCCATTGGCCTTCATCACTATCTTTGCCTCAGCGTTCTCACATCCGTCTCTTCCACTTCCTTCGTTCGATTCATTCTAGAAAGAAACCCTAACCTCCGTCAAAGCAAATGACGAACAGCGGCAACCGTGGCAAGCGTCCTGCCGACGGAGAGGCTGAAGGAAGCAGAGCATCGCGCTGCCGGCGTCGTGGGTATGATTCGGTTCTTTGCCCCCTTTGTAATTTCCTCATTCATCTCTTAATTCCGATTTCTCCTTCCCCATTCATCAGGATAAGGGTCATCAGCTCCAGCCAATACCATCTCCTTCCTCCAGTAACGGTAGCTCAACCGGGAACTCCATCATCCAGCTCCTCTGGGTCTTCCAGCTCCTCAAGCTCTTACCACTCCAATCCTTGGGGTTCGGCAGAGCCAGCAGACGCACACCATCCATACTCTCACGAGGAGGCGCTTAAGTTTCGCCAGGAGAGGGATGAAGCCCGGGAGGAACTAGGTGACGTCTCCAAGAAGTTCGGCATTGATCAAGCCGAATGGGAGGACCAGCGGAAACAATTCTGCGACGCCATCACCGGTTTGATATCTTCATTTAGTTTTGTCATCCTGACTTCCTTTGCTTACCGACCCATTTCTTCTTTTCTGCTCAGCCCTTTCCGCGGAGAATGACCGCTTGAAGATGGCGGCGAACAAGATTGCCGACAAGGTGAATGCTCAGGGGGAGACATCCGAGGCACGCCTTGATGCTGTGGACGGCCGCATTGATCAGGCCGTCATCCAAGGCGTGCACCTCGGCGCTTCTCTCGGGCTGGCGGCAATGACCTCCCAAACCAACGAGGACTACTCCTCCCAGCCAGTTGGCTTCGTTGGAGGACGCCCGGACGAAGTCGACGATATCGATGATCGTCTGGAGGTCTACGACGATCATGCTGCTGCCCTTGCCGAAATCACAAACCCCCAATCCGTCCTCAACAAGTTGTTTGAGGAGTAGTTTGTATTAGGATGAACTTTTATAAATAATCTCATCTTTTGGAATAATATTTACTTCTTTGATTCTTTTCGGTAAAATTCCACTTGCGACTGTCAGAAAAAATGCTGAAAACAACCCAGTTTCAGATAAACATTGTTGTGCTAGAGGCGATGCAAACTGCATCGGCTATTTTGCGCTGAAGGCGATATAAACGATATCGGCTATTTCCAATCTTGCATCTGATTTTTTTTAGGCTAAAGGCGATATGAACAATATCGGCTATTTTTCAGTCTTGTATCCGATCTTTTAGGCCAAAGGCGATTTTCTTTCTGTCGGTTTTTCTGATCTACACTCACGAACCAACCTCAACACTGGGGTAGTATTTCTTAAGAAATCTTCCATTAATAGCTCTGGTAAACTCCTCCCCAAATAAAGTCTTCAATATATATGCATTGCCAGGTACACATTCTACTATTCGGAAAGGACCTTCCCAATTTGGAGACCATTTGCCGAACGCTCTATCCTTTGTTCCAACCGGCAATACAGTTTTCCAAACCAAATCTCCTTCTGCGAATTGCTTCAGCCTAACTCTTTTGTTATAATACTTGGCGACGCGTAATTTATTTTTCTCAATATTTTCTAATGCCTTGAGACGAATCAAATGTAAATCTTCCAATTCATCCATCATCAGATTCTTATAATCTTCTTTTGCCAATTCTTTCTGTAACACAATTCGTCTTGAATCTAACCGTAATTCCCATGGTAGTACAGCATGATGCCCATAAACCAGTTCATAGGGAGACGTTTGAGTGGATCCATGACAAGCCATTCGGTAAGCCCACAGTGCTTCATTAAGAACCAAGTGCCATTTCCTTGGTTTTTCATCAATCTTCTTCTGAATAATTTTAACCATAATCTTATTTGATGCTTCTGCCTGACCATTAGCTTGTGCATAATAAGGAGAAGAATTATATAACTTAATCCCCAAACTTTTGGCAAAGTCACAAAATTCTGAAGAAGTAAATTGAGTTCCTTGATCAGTTGTTATAGTCTGAGGAATCCCAAATCTGTGAACTATATGTTCCTTAACAAAACTGATCATATTCTCTGACGTTACTTTCTTCAAAGGGATAGCCTCAACCCACTTGGTGAAATAATCCGTGGCCAAAAGTACAAATTTGTGTCCCTTACTAGAAGGAGGATTGATCTGACCAATTAAATCTATACCCCATCCTCTGAACGGCCAAGGCTTGATTATAGGATTCATAGCAGACACTGGAACTTTTTGAATATTGCCGAATTTCTGACAATTGTGACACCCTTTGTAATATTCAAAACAATCTTCCAACATAGTTGGCCAAAAATAACCAGTTCTCCTAATTATCCACTTCATCCGATAAGCTGACTGATGTGCACCACACAATCCTTCGTGAACCTCATACATCACTTTCTTGGCCTCTTCCTGACTCAAGCATTTGAGCAATACTCCATCGATGGACTTGTAATATAACTGATCATCAAGAAACACAAATTTGAGAGCTTTGTACCTGAGTTTTCGGGAAACCCTTTGAGATGGGTTTTTCAGATAATTGGTAACTTCGTATCTCCAATCACCATCTACTGGATCAGTATTTAAAACATCTTCCTCTATAGCAAAAACTTCCCGATTCTCTCGATATCCAGAAGCAGCTTGAGCTAACTTATTTGCTTCTTCATTGTACTCTCTAGGGATATGATGCAAGGTTACTATCAGAAAATTCTTCAAAAGTTCTCTACACTCCTCATAATATTCTCTTAACACATTATTCTTGCATTCATACTGACCATTCAGTTGATTAATCACCAACTCAGAATCCCCAAAGATTTCAACAGCAATGGCCTTTACTTCCATAAGAAGCTGAAGCCCTCTAAGCAATGCTTCATACTCTGCTTGATTGTTAGTAACATGAAATTCAATAGGGACCGCATACTCAAAAGCTTTTCCTTGTGGGGAAATCAAAAGAATACCAGCACCACCACCTTTGTTGCAAGATGATCCATCGAAGAACAAGGCCCAAGGCACAATGCTTATCGCCTCAACAGAAAGATCCCGATGTTGGGTAATAAAATCAGCAATAATTTGACCCTTTACCGCCTTTGCCGATTCATACCTTAAATTAAATTCTGACAATGCTAAAATCCATTTGCCAATTCTTCCATTCAAAATCGGCATTGATAACATATGTTTGATTACATCAAAACTAGAAACCACCACGCATTCGGAATTCAACAAATAGTGCCGTGATTTAGTACATGAGTAATACACACACAAGCAAAGTTTCTCTGTAGCCGAATACCTTGTTTCCGGGTCTAACAGCTTTCGGCTAAAATAAGCTATGACTCTTTCTTTTCCTTCAAATTCTTGCATAAGGGCCGATCCTATCGTTAGGCTATCGGCCGCCACATACAACTTAAAAGGCTTTTCAAGTTGTGGAGGTACCAGCACAGGTGGTGCTTTCATATATTGTTTGATCTCATCAAAAGCCTTTTGTTGTATGTCGCCCCATACAAATTTTTGATCTTTCTTGAGCTTCAATAAAGGGGAAAAGGGTAAAACTCTTTCTGATAAATTGGATATGAATCTTCTTACAAAGTTGATTTTGCCTAACAATGATTGCAATTCTGTGAGATTAGTTGGCGGCACAACTTTGTCTATTGCTTCCATGCTCTTTTTCCCAACTTCAATTCCTCCTTTATGAACTAAAAATCCCAAAAACTCACCAGCCGAAACTCCAAAGGCACATTTGTTTGGATTCATCTTCAAGCCATGCTTTCTTGTGCACTCCAGAGTCTTTCTTAAATCGGCTAAATGTCTTTCATGATTTCTAGATTTGACTACTACATCATCGATGTATATTTCTACAATCTTGCCAATCAGCTCGTGAAAAATATAATTCATAGCTCTTTGATAAGTTGCACCAGCATTCTTTAACCCAAACGTCATGACTATCCATTCGAACAAACCAATATGACCAGGACATCTGAAAGCTGTTTTCGAAATATCTTCTATCGCCATAAAAATTTGGTTATAGCCAGCATTACCATCCATAAAACTAATGACTTCATAACCTGCTGCTGCATCTACCAGCAAATCGGCAACTGGCATTGGGTAACCATCCATGGGAGTAGCCTTATTAAGATTTCTAAAATCTATGCAAACTCTCATTTTTCCATTTTTCTTGTATACCGGTACTATATTTGAAATCCACTCTGCATACTTGCATGGCCGAATGAAGTTTGCTTCTATTAACCTTTCAACCTCCTTCTTCACATCGGCCAATACCTCCTCTTTGTATATCTTCCTTGGAGGTTGTTTATAAGGACGAAACCCAGGTTTAATGGGTAATCGATGCTCAACAATGGAACGATCCAATCCAGGCATTTCCGTGTAATCCCAAGCAAAACAGTCTTTAAACTCTTTCAACAAATCTATCAATTTTGACTTATATTCTGAGTCTAACTTTGCACTAATATACATCGGCCTTGGCTTAGAATCATCACCAACATTGATTTCTTCCAACTTATCAGCCGACATAAAACCACGCCCCAACTTTCCTTTGTTGCCATCGACGGGATTTCCCATTAAAAATTGCTATGAGAGCCGACTGCTTGTATCGGCTGTTGGCCTTCGCTGAAAACATTTACAGGACCTTCTTTCCACACTTTTCCAGAGAAACAATCGATGCCCTCATATTCCCAATAGGTAGATTCTGTGGCAGCAACACTTACCGAATTATCAGCATGTACAACTTCAACATCATCTCCAATCCATTGAATGAGAATTTGATGCATAGTTGAAGGAATGCAACAATTAGCATGGATCCAATCTCTGCCCAAGAGTAAACTATATGCCCCCTTGCCATCAATGACAAAAAAGGTAGTAATCAGAGTTTTTGACCCAATAGTCAGCTCGACATGGATAGCACCTCGGGTATCGGAAGGATTGCCAGCAAAGTCCCTAAGCACCATGTCAGTTTTCAATAATTCTTCATTAGTCATTCCAAGTTTCCTGAAGGTAGTATAAGGCATGATATTGATAGCAGCCCCTCCATCGACAAACATCTTAGTTAAAGGCTTGCCATTGACATATCCCTTTAAATAGAGTGGCCTCAAGTGACGATTCTTGATTGGTTTATCAAAAACAGCCTGCTGTGTTAATACAAGCTGAGCCATCAAATCCTGACATTCACTTTCATCAAAATCGGAGTACACCTCTTCTTGGACATCTTGGCTTTCGGGAGCTATAAACTCTGATGGGAGGAAGAAAGCCATGCAAGCATTAGCCGAAGGACCACATCCATCAGGTTTCTTTTTAGGACGCCAAATTTGCTTTGTTTCGGTAACTTCTTGTTCCAACTCCCTATTCCTCAATCGTTGTACTCTTCTTTTCTGGCTTTTCCTTAGGCCTGGAGGACACCACTGCCCTTTTTGCCATACGTATTTACAGAAGTCAGCTTCTTCATCATGCACTCTATCATGAATCCAACCTGAACCTGCAACTCTTTTCCTTTGCTGACTCTCAAAGCCACCTATTTTTAAGCGCCGATCATCTTCAGGAACTTTCGTTCCAAGTCTTTCATAGACGGGACGGCGGTTGACTCGAGATTGCCTATACTCGGAGTACTGAGCACTACACTCCGGACAATTATTTCTTGCAGGCAACCTCAAACCTTCATTCCAACAATGTCTAAAGAACGAACAACCCCAATGAGACTGCTCCTGTTCTGTCATGTATTCTTCTTGTTCCCTTCGGTATACTTCTTCTTCATACCTTCGGCATTCTTCCATAAACCATTGCTTCTTACAGTATTCCTTCTCTTGTTCCCTCTGCCACTTGTTCAGCAAGATACGTGATGTGACTCTGGGTTTGGAAGTTTGACCTTTCTCGGTTCGGCTATTCTGAAACCGAACTCGATGCTGCAGCTCTCTACTGGTGATTTGCCGATCCGGGTCAACAGCACCACTTTCCTTTGCTCTATTGGAAGTCAACACTTTCACCTTGCCTTTACCTTTGAGATCATTGACAGATACCATATTCATAGAGAAAGAAATCATATTCTGTGGAAAAGGCTGATCATCAATTTTCATCTTGCCATCAAACCTCAAATGTCCCTCTTGGATAGCTTTCTGGATTCGCATTCTGAACACTCGGCAATCATTGATAGAATGAGAATTAGTGTTATGGAAGCCACAATATTTTTTGTCTTTCACTCCTTCAGGACGCAACATAGGATGTCCTTCTGGTAGCTTGATGCGTCCTTCCTTTATCAACAATGCAAAAAGTTTGTCTGCCTTAGTAACATCAAAATCATAGGTTCCCTTTTGTTGTTTCAACCAGCGTTGACTAACTTGAGTGGGTTCCTTTGCCCAATTTAACTCAGCTGCAGCTATTTCATCTTCATCAATATACTCAGTCGCTTCATCCAGAAAGCCTTGATACACCTCATTAGTGGCATTGTTCTTCTGAAAGCGATTATCTCTCCTGAACCCTTGGGCTTGATTACTCATAGCTGCTAAACGCTGTGCAAGTTGACCGAGATCATCAAACTCCAAACCGAACAACTTCTCTCTGATATTCGGCAACATTCCTGCTATAGCAATTCCAGGTAGTTGATCATCTGGTAAATTTAGAGAATAACACATATTCTTGGTCTCTCTAAATCTGCGAAGATACTCCAATGGTGTTTCATTTGTTCTCATCCTCAGACTCATTAGATCAACCAATTTCTTCTCATTAGTACCCGTATAGAAATATGAATGAAACTTCTGCTCTAGTTCTGCCCACGTACCAATGGAATGAGCTGGTAGAGACGTGAACCACGTGAAAGCCGGTCCTGTAAGAGATAAAGGAAAATATCGAATCCTCCATGCTTCATCTGAAGCAGCTTCTCCAAGCTGCATTAAGTACCGACTGACATGCTCTATGGTACTAGTATCATCTTGACCAGAAAACTTGGTCAAATCTGTTGGAGGCTTCACCCTTGGAGGCAATGCCACTCTGTTGTACCATTCTGGATAAGGAGATTTGTATGAATAGGATTGATTCTTTGGCTTCAAACCGAACTGATTTTGCATCATATCAGCCATCCTGTGCATCAAAACATCAATGCCTGGATCCTGATTTCCTTGTGCTTGCATTCCAGAAGGCAATCCTGAAACACTTCTATACCCTGGATTTGGCACAGCATTGATAGCACTATAATCAGTAAATTCTTGATATCCATCTCCATACATATTCTTCTGCAATCTGTTTGATGCTGGAGAAACTCTATAAGCTGAAAGTGGCACTTCTCCTGTAGTACCAAATGTCACCTGGCCATAGGTGGGATGTGATTGTTTTTCAGTATGAGTCAATCCACCTATATTTGAAGGCGACGCTACTTCTTTTCCAACAGGCTTCTCTTGATGCTTTGGAACATTGAAAAGCGTCGGCCCACTGAGTGGTCCAACATTTTCCTCGAAGTATTTATCAACCATTGGGCCAAAAGTACTGATCATGATTGCCCGAAAGGTATTCAGAAAAGCTGTGTGATGGTTTGTCATGGTTTCTCCCATAGCTTTATAAACCAGGGCTGCCATCTTCTGGGCATCCTCCTCTTCAGTGTAATCAGTTTGATGCGGAAGAAGAACTCTTGGCATTGACTGCTTTTGAAATACTTTATTGCTCTTATTTTTTGAAAAAGACATCAAGCACTTCCGTTGGTATTGCTCACATGCTTGTAGCACTAACTCCTTGTAATTATCTGGCAATTCTGCCATGCTTACATCCAGAACATGATCATTGTTGATCTCAGATGCCATCTTGAACTAGCAGATGGTCCCACCGAGCGTGCCAAAAAGTGTGTTGACACAAAATGTGACGCACTGTGCCGCACACACAGCAAGCCGAAAAGCGTAGCTTCAATCGGGTGCCCGGGTGCTTCGTGATCCGGAACGTGCCAGTCAGTTTGACCTGAAAGAAACTAACAAGGGATAAAACAGTTAAATGTCAAACCGGAACATGTCGGGTGAGACCAGACAGTTCCACATATACGGCCCAGAAGCCACTTACGACGACATACAGCTATAGGAAGCTGTCTGCCAACAAGTTTATAAATCATTCGGCTAATCGTAGGATGGACATACGTAAAGATCCGATTGTCGAATGTATATGCATGGGAAGACATGTTTGAACAAGTGAAATTGATTATACGTTAATGCATATCCAAGCTCAGCAATCCAGCCGAGTTGGGATCCATGAAGAAGGAACGTGTAGATAAACACGATTAAGCCAATCTAAAACCTGCGTCTGCCGCACGACACCTAGTTTCGTCAAAAACTTAAACGTGATTAACATGCATGAACCCACAACATGTGACAATCTAGATTAAAATAATTCAGCCATTATGAGCATGTTATCTATTTGCAAAGGTATTATGAAAGTAATAATCATTGAAGCTCGAATAAAACCACAGAAGAGGGCCGAACAATATCAATCTAAATTGGGCAGAAGTGTGTTACAAATATATAAAATATTTAAAACATGCAACACAAGATAACTTGATGAATCTATTTAGATTTTGCCGTAATCTAATAGAGCCGATAACTGTCTTGCTTCCACTAAGCATATTGAGCAAACGCCTGCCGCACGGTATCTACTCATAAACAAAGTATAAGCAAAGACTTCTTGATTGTCAAGCAAAGATCCGCCGCACGATCATTGAAAACAAACAAGACTACTTGCATCACGTCTAAATCCACCGCATGATACTAGACATGATAACAAGGTTGTCGGAACTTACGGAGGTCGACGGATCGATGACTCCTCTCGAAGAACTCGACGACACGACAAAAGGACTCGAAGGTAGGCACGGGGCCGGTTGTATTGATTTGGTTGTGTGTACTCTTATTACAATGGTCGAGGGTCAATATTTATACCCTAGACAAAATGTGAGTCCCAAAGAACTACGACTTACAAAGGAACTTCTAAACAAACTTGGAAACTTACGACTCCATACCCTAAACTTATAGATTCCTTTATTAATACAACTCTCATCTTTCCGATCGGTCTTGCCTGCCATCTTCTGTTTTCCCGAATGGAGTTACCACCTTCCAGAATAACCGACCGCACAAGCATTTAGCCGACCGCTTGCGTTGCTTGCCGAACACCCTTCTTCCCGCATGTGGGCCTACCTGTCATCTTCCAGAATTGACCAAAATCCAGTGTTAACACTCGCCTCCTTTCTTTTCTTCTTCGCGGGCCAACAAGCAGGCCAGCCCACTCCTTCCTCTTCTCTCCCCACACCGGTAAGCCTGCTCCCTTCCCCTCTCTGTCTAGCTGATAGCCCAACCCCACCTCTTCTCTCACCCATAGGTGGGCCATCCCTGTCAACCTCTCTTCCCTTTCTTCCCCACCGTGACCGACACGGACTCCGCCACCACCGTCGAGGAATCCATGCCTGTGCCATCTCCTTCCATTGTCATGTCGCCCACGCCGCCTCATCTCATAAAAGTTGAAGCCGCATCGCGCCACCCTCACC
>NW_027097940.1:0-40000 GCF_019320115.1 Miscanthus floridulus | reverse complement strand
AAAAGTAGCATATTTGATCCAGCTCCGACGATTAATTAAACAGGGTAAAAAAACTGCCAAATAAAAGGCCGCCCAGCTAGCAAGGTGGAGTAATTAGTCATGCATCGCCTTGGAGGTGGAGTGAACCTACGGGTCTCTTTGTTTGGGCAGCTGTAGACAGCCCTAGAGAATGTTTGGAGTTGGAGAGGTGTCTACTTAACCACCTCAAGTATAAATTAGATATCGAACACATTAAAGTTTACAAAATCGGTCATTTTACTCCCTGGGTGTGGTTTTGCTAGGCGGTTTTGCGTATGTGGCAGTTGTTTTGCTTGCTGGCGTGCTGAAGTAGATTCTGATGCTGATGTGGATGATTGACAAGTGGGCCCCGCTTGTAAGTAACAGGTCCTCTCACAGACAGATGGGCCCCACCTATCATCTCCTACCTCTAGCTCCTCCCACCTCCAGCTCCTCCCGTCGGCCGCTGCAGCCTGGCCACCACGTGGACTAGGTGTCGTTGCCTTCACCGAGCGCGCGCACCGCAAGACCTGTCCCTCGCAAGGACCCAGTCTCCCCCCTCCGAAAGGTCCTAATGGTTAGAGGGGGGTGAATAGCCTATAAAAGTTTCTATAACAACACTCAAGCCAAGAGGTTAGACAATTATAAAGCAAAGCAAGTGTTGCGCTAGTCTACTAAAAATACAAGCCTTCTATCTATAATTCTAGTTGCTATGATCTTTAATTCACACATAAGAGGCTATGTCACTACCACTAAGTTAGTGAGCTCTCAAAAACTAACTAAAGAACCTCATTAACCACTAGACAAGACACAAGCTAGCTCTCAAAACTAATTACACTAAAGAGCTTAGCTACACAATATAAAAACAAGAAAGGGGATGATGTTTATACCGCCGTGGCAAGTGACAATCAATCAATCACAATGAATACCAATAAAATCCTCGGAGACAATGATGACACAAGATTTTTTACTCAGGTTCACTTGCTTACCGATAAGCTAGTCTCCGTTGTAGCGATTCACTCACTTAGAGGTTCACGCGCTTATAGGCATTATACGCCTAACCCACAATCGGGTGCCGCACAACCAACACAAAATGAGGATCACACAAGTTGTAAGCAATCCACTAGAGTATTTTTTGGCTCTCCATCGAGAAAAGGTCAAAAACCCCTCATAATCATCACGATCGGAGCCAGAAACAAGTACATTCCTCCGCTCGACAATCCTCGCTGCACCAAGCCATCTAGATGGCGACAACCACCAAAAAAAACAAGCGAATCCCGCAGCGAAACACAATCACCAAATGTCTCTAGAGGTAATCACTCAAGCAACGCACTTGGATTTACTCCCAATCTCACAAAGATGATAAATCAATGATAGAGATGAGTGGGAGGGCTTTGGCTTAGCTCACTAGATTGCTATGTCATTAAAAATGGCTAAGAGAGTGAGCAACAGTCGGCCAAGGGCTTTTTATAAGGCCCTCGCATAAATAGAGTCGTTGGCTCTCAGTTTGGGCAGAGATCGACATGACCGGCTGCGCCGATCAATGTGACCGGATGTACCACCTTCAGCGTCCGGTCGCTAATCTGCTGCCACGCGTCCATGAGATTCAACCACAGCTGCTAATCTCCAACGGCTAGCTCAGTCGCAACAATGGTCAAGTGATGACCGGATGCGCTGCTACACCGAACAGACGTGGCCGCCCAGCGTCCGATCCTGCTCACGCCAATGCCACCAAGCGCTGACCGGACGTGCTGCTCCACTCACCTGATGCCGAGCCCGCGCAGCATCAGATCATTTATAGTAAGGTTCCCAAGCGGCTTTTAGATGACCAAACGCGTTAGGTCACGCATGACCGGACGCACCGGTGAGTCCGATCTTCACTGCCTCGCTCAACTGTTTGCGTCAGCGTACGTCACCACCTGACCGAACACAGGCCCTACGCACCTAGTCACTTTTACTGTTCATCATCTGGTCAAAGGACCGAGGGCGGCCTCCACATCAAGCCACTAACTGGACGCGGCTGCTGAGTCCGGTCGCCGCCAGAGCAGCGTTCGGTCACCTCGAGACAACCCCTTCTCAACTCCAAACTTCACCACCCTTGCTCAAATGTGCCAACCACCAAGTGCATCACCTTGTGCACGTGTGTTAGCATATTTTCACAAACATTTTCGAGGGTGTTAGCACTCACTAGAATCTAAATGCATATGCAATGAGTTAGAATATCTAGTGGCACTTTGATAACCGCATTTCGATATGAGTTTCACCCCTCTTAATAGTACGACTATCTATCCTAAATGTGATCACACCCACTAGGTGTCTTGATCACTAAAATAAAATGGCCCTATCAAATTCACCTTTGCCTTGAGCCCATTTTGTTTTTTTCTTTCTTCTTTTCCAAGCCCGAGCTCTTTATCGTCACCATGGCTATCACCACCGTCAAGATCTTCATCATTTGCTCTACCACTTGGAATGTACTTAACCTATCTCATATTCACTTAGAGCTTTCACTCTCTCCATACCCCGTATGTGTATCTCGGCCGCCATTGACGACATGGCCATCGAGCTCACCGCGATTTGTCCCTCCTCTTCTTCTCCGCCTATAAAAGGAAGCCCTGACCTCCTCTCACACACGCCGCTGCTGTAACACCTCTGGTGTTACGAGCTTACTTAGCACCACGATCTAGGCTTAAGAGAAATTATCAACACGAGTTCCATGGATTTTAAATTTTAAACTCACATGCAATGATAAAACAAACCTTACATGAGTCACTTTTGCGGTTAAGAAAAACTAAACGAACATTGTAGGTGAGTTTATGTTATGTGAAAACATGCTAATGAGATCCTAATAGGAAACATATAATAAGTTGTCTTACTTGTTTGGCTTTGGTCGACGTTTTAAAAATCGTGTTGGTCACTGTTCCGACCGCTTGGCCCCTAGGGCCCGGTCACCACGCGCGGGCACCGCTGTCGCCAGCACAGGCCGTGGTAGGCCAGTTGCCGCTGGCCGGCTTGAGCGTCTGGGAGGGTGCCGCGCTACACCCTAGCCTAGTGTTGGTCAGTCCCGACTGGCTGCGGCCAGGCTCCCGCCGTAGTGTGCACGTCATGCGCGTGGGGCCGGCCGCGGCGCCACGCGCAGGTCCAAACCGAGGCCGTGGCTGCCGTGGTGTGGTCGGCAAGGTGTTTCATCGCCTCTTGTCTTAGCAACCACGTCAAGCCCTTTAGCATGTGCTGCTGCAGCACGGCTGGTCGAGGGCCCGGTATCAATGGCGATGGGATGCCCCTGCCTCGCTTGTCCCCACGCGCTTGGGTGCCGTCTGCCATGCCTTGCCTCGCTGGCCAGTCTGTGAACATCGACCGCACGCCGGGCCCGTTAAGGTCACACTCGCTCCCTGTTGTGCGCAGGCTAGGCAGACGCGGCGCTGTTGCCATTGACCGTGCGCATGCACTGCCTTTGGTGCCATCCGTGCTAGCCGACGTGCCTTGTCGGTCACATGTGCCATGACCGTCCTACCCCCCCCCCCCCACCATGCCCTGATCACTCGGTCGGCTTGCCGACCCGCTCTGCTCTATGTTTTTAAGCCGTCTCATAGTCGCCAGTCGCCATGGCCGCTTTTCCTTCCCTTCCTAATTCATCGGGCATAGAGCGTTTCCCTCCAATTCCTCGCGTGCCCTGGTGCCCGAGGTCTTAGGCTTACCCCTGTAGCCAATCGTGGTGGGAATCATCCACCAGCGGCCACGCGCGAAGCATAGCCGTCGCCGCCGTGCTGTTTCTCTCTAGAACAGAGCACGGTTGGGGGGCAAGGTCTGAACCTTCGGCAGAGGTTCAATTGATGGCACCGGTTGTCGTAATTTGTTCCCCTCTATTGGGTGCTCACCGGTTTTCGCCAGGTTCCTCACCGAGCGACGCGGTGGCACGGCCATGTCCATCGTGGAGCGCGCTGCTCTGGTCGCTCGCACGTGGCCGGGATCCTCCGGACCTTCTCCATCTCAACCGGCTACGCGGCTTGTTTCGGGGTAAGCTCTTGTTGCTCCCTCACCTCCCCGTTGCTCTCGTAACTGCGCTAGCTCGTTGGAACAGCCGCGCCATCACCGCAAACCACCGCCTGCTGCTGTAGAGGACCCTAGGGCGCCTCCCCGTGATCCACCGCTTCCTATCGTCATCGGCTGGGTCATAGACGGTGATCGACCCTGTAGTTAGGCCAGCGTGGGTCCCTGGTGTCCGGCGCAGCAGCCATGTGCCGGCCGGAGCCGTGCCGGCGTGCGCAGGGCTGGCGTGGACCGCCCCTTTGTGAAGACGGTAAAGTACGAGGTCTATAGTGCAAAGTTCATCTCTTGCGTAATAGTAGCTCCTAGTGTTGCTCGATTACTCAGTAGTGCGGGGTCTCTTTTGCAAAACAAAAACAAAAAAATAAAAACTGCGCAGCGGTAGCGAAGCGGGCCTACTGAGCCGGCCTGCTGGCGCGTGGCCGCGCTTCCCGTGGGCCGTTTCGGCTGCTGGGCCACTTGGGTCGCCGCCGGCCCTCTTTGGTTTAAAAAGCATTTCCTGATTTAGTTTACGTAATAAAATTTTTAAATTCGATATAAAATTATGTAGATGTCCAAAAATAGCGAAACCAGTTTTGTTAGTCTCCTAAAATCACGCTCTACATGTTAGTATATTTTGTTCATGTAGTGGGTAATATTTTTGGGAGCTATATGATTAATCTAATATACTTACTATTGTAAAATATAAACATGTAGGAAATTTCCATGGTAAAATGGTAATAGTGTTGGGTCTGAAATTTCTACAGTAGGCTCCTAGTAATATTAGGTACTCACTATAATTTTTGTAGCTCTGAAATAATTAATTTGCTAAATAGATAAAGATGTCCTATTCGAATAAAGATTACACTGATAGAACGGGATAAAGAAATAACTTGGATTTATATAACTAGAATAATTATTGGAAAATAACGTCTTATCCGACAACATGGATATGTAGCCTAAGTACGGTCGTCGTTAGATCTAGCTTGTTAATGTGAGCGGCGTAAAGCGTATTTATACGAGTCACGATTGCAGTCAATTAATTATATCTTTGCATGGCATTACATTGCATATCATAATAGGGACATCGGTGGATCATGGAGTCGTCGGGAGTTGCTGGAGGAATGGTGCTTTTGGAGATCATGTCGCCATGATGGAAAGCTAACTTCTGATTATATTTTTCCCAGGCAAGCCCCGGTGCATAACCCCTACTTTTCTGTAGTTAAATAATATTTGTGCATTAAGTTTTAAGGAGTTGAATAAAACCCACTTGCATATATATATCTTTATTCCTATGCGTCTTACTAGTATGACAGGATCGTGTAGAATGCTATGCTATAGGACTCCGATAGAAGTCGAGTGATTGTCTGTCACTCGCGAGATATAGAAAATATGTTACTATATGATTATCACCTAGAATATATAAAATGGTGGAAAGGAAAATGGTGACCGGACAGGGATATGGTTTGGGTATTGGTGGGTGTAAGAAGTTGTGTCGCCGTGGAGGCGGGTCATAGCTTGGTTACACCGTTTCTCCCTGTCTGGTCGATTAAGGACCGATCGTGCATATGACTCTAGGCAGGTCACAGACTTATTATCCCGAGCACATACTTGTGTATGGGCGCTTAGAAAGCTTGTTGCTCTCTTGTCGTGGGTCTGGCTCTTTCCGGACCGACTGTTAGGGTTTTGTTTTGGTGGAGGAGGTCCTTGCGCCGCACTGAATCTAGGACTTAGGGGCGGGGGCTTGGAGTCCCAGTTTGGACGGGGACCTGGACAGCCAGGATAGAAGAGTGATGGGTTGGTCCTGCTTGTGCCCGGAGTACAAGCGGGCGTGTGTTTTTGGGGTACCCAGCTGAGGGCATTGATTCACGAATCGCCGGGATATCTGGTACGGCTTGTCTACGGTTTAGCATCGTAGCAAGAACTAAAAATGGAAGGTGGACAAAGGAAATCTGATTGCTTACCATCTGCTTGAAAGTAGCACAGGTGCTTACATAGAATGGTTAGTTAATGAACCAATACGGCTTTTAATAAAAATCGAATATAAGGACTCACATTTAGTAATGCTTCCTACAAATGCAATGAACCCACAAGCCAAATAGCTTTGCATATCCTTGGTGTCTTTTCATTTCTCCTATCGGATAAGTCTTGCTGAGTACAATTGAGTACTCAGGGTTTTATTTTCCCCTGTTGCAGGTGACAGGTGGACGCTTGAGCTGACCTTTGTATGTGAATTCCTCCTGGTGGGCTCAGAGAGGATTTTCTTTACGCTATGATCATAGTTGTTATTTATAACTCTCATCAAATACTTTTATAAATGAAAGTTTCATAATCTGTTGCCGTAGTCTATATATCAATACTTTATCATGTCATTAATAGATGTTTATTTCCGCTGTAACTCTGTTCACATGTTTCTATTCCGCTGTTTAATTAAATTGTTTATAACTCTGATAATATGATTACATTTCGCTATTATAATAATAAATGTTATACTCAGATGTACATGTAAAGTGATGTAAGAATTAGTTACGAATGATGTAAGCTTTATTCTCTCGTTTGTGATCCTGATGGTAAAAATGTGGATTTTCGGGTTCTCCCCTAGGGTGTGCCCGACGGAACCGAGTAATTTATTGTTCTCCCTCGAGTGCTTAGTGTCTAATGGACGACAAGCGCTCCTGTGAGGTATTAAATTAGGCGGTTCTACCACAGCTGCCTCTCCTCCCCCTCTCGTGCCCTCTCGCTTGCTCCATCACCACGAATCAACATCGACGCCGCCATGGTAGGGGTTGACCCGAGCTTTCGATCTCCCCACTCTAGGTGCCTACTTGGCACCTTTTAGTCCCTGCAAACTCGCAAGAACATGGAGAACCTGACCTACAACTCCTACTCGTCGATCCATGGCCGAATTATCATTCCCGAGCTCCAACGCAAGCCACCATGGCTACCAGCGGCTACGTGGCCTTGACCCTGTAGGATCTTTGGTACGCCTAGAGGGGAGGGTGAATAGGCCTGTAAAAATTCAACTCAAACCGAAGTCAAATTCACCTGCAACACTGCCGCTCTGTGAGTGCGACACTACCGCACCTATAGGAGAGATTAGTTTATAGTTCAAAATCTACCCAACGAAATTTAGATTGGGTAAATTTCTTAGCTTCCTGCAGGGTAGTAAATCATAGATCGACAGTTGAAAATGGTGGTAACACCACACACAAGTAGATCGACTGCAATCCCATAAATGACCTCAGTAACAACAAGAACACAAGTGCAGCAACACAAATACAAGATGACACAAGGATTTATCCCGTGGTTCAGCTCGCCACCAAGGCTTGCCTATATCCACGTTGTTGAGGTATACCACTAAAGCTTAAGGATTTTCGTTCTCTAGTCAAGAGAGTGAACTCTTGAGATGAGGGGTGATCTTACTCGTTGCAAGAAGTGGTTACAAACCTTCCAATGCTGCCACATAAGTTGGTAAGCTTCGCGAACGATGCTCTAGCCAGCTAGGAGCCAAGCTCTAAGAGTAACAAACACAACCGCCGACTAAAACATGAACCAAGTGCTCTTTTAGAGGTTAGGAATCAATGGAGTTGTTCTCTATTCGAGTTTTGGACCCTTTTCTCTCAAGGATTAATGGAAAATCAATGGATTTACTTGAGAGCTTGAGGTCAACAATAGAGTGAAAGAGAGAGAGCTTCTGCTCTGTTTTTAAGAGTGCTGAGGTGAGGAAGAAGAGAGCTCCTTGGTTAGGAAGGGGAAAGGTATATATAACCCCCAGTCTCCAATGGTTACTTAAATCGTAGATAGCCATTGGGGAGAAAAGGGAAAGATATATATATACCCTAGCCCTCAATGGACACAGCACCCAAGAGGTTGGGCGAGACGAGGCCGCGACCAAAAGGTTGGGCGACCTAGAGCCCACGACCTTGGGGTCGAGCGAGACGGAGCCCGCGACCAAAGGGTCGGGCGAACTAGAGCCCACAATCTTAGGGTCGGGCGAGACGAAGCCCGCGACCAAAGGGTCGGGTGAACCGGAGCCCATGCCCAAGGGGTCGGGTGAGTCAGAGCTCGCACCCAAGGCGTCTGGTGAGTCAGAGCTCGCACCCTGCACGACATCAAGGGTAATAGTGAAGTGGACTGTCTTGGCTATAAATCTGAGGATGCATGTGGTTGTTAGAGCACTTGGTAGCACCTATTAGCTTAGGCATTGTGTCCCTCTTTATAGTATGGCTTTTCCTATACTTAAATTCGAGATATAAAAGAATTTAAACCTCCTTTGAGTTTGAAGCCGTCTACAATTGTAATTGGGGACTTCTCTGTTTCGTGTAGCATCCTCGAATGTAAATTCCATGCTTATCATCTCGATAAATCTCATTAGTTCTCTAATTACGTGGTTATTATCACAAAAACCCACAATTAGGGCTTGATTGCACTTACAGACCCCCTTTCACATTGCCTCTCCGCCACCATGGTGTCCATCGGCGTGATCGCCTCGACGCGCTTGGCCTCCGTCGTCGCTCGCCGAAGGTCTCCAGCAAGAGGGCATGAGCGCCATGAGTAAAACTTTGCATGACTCAGAGTAAAACTTTACATGACTCAGACTAAAACTTTACATGACTCAATGTAAAATTTTACATGGCGAAGGGAGCTCTGTTTTTGGCTCGTGTATTGCGACGACGATGCAAAAAACGCCTACAGCAGCCTTTACCTTGGACGAAACTCAGCGAGGCTAGGCCTAGGATGTAGAGAGGCTTAAGGTGAAGCTACGGTTGCGACTAATTTGGGGATGGTGCAGTGGAGCTCGCGAATTTTAGCCAGCGGCGGTTGCTGCTCTCCATGGAAGCGATGAATCGAGAGAGCAGACAGGGAGAGTGAGCGAGAGAGCAGACGGCGATGGTGTGCCGATGCGGATCCGAGGCATCCTTTTATAGAGCAAAGAGGGAGCAGAGGGGCTGGGTCACGAGCTCGGTCGAGCCGTCCATAGCTACCGCGGAGTGCACGCGGGGAGAGGTCGCGAGCAGCTGTGCTGGTGGGCAGGTGCGGTAGACGCGGGAGGAGAGGGGCTTGGTCCTCGCGGCGCGTTCGATTCGCGTGGCTTCCAGCTCCGACCAATGCTGGCGGTGCTTGAACGTGGAAGACAGGAACACGGGGGGCTGATGTCCATGTCGTTTCGGCTAGAGGTGGGGGATGACAGGTGGGGACCACCTATCGGTGAGAGGACTTGTCACTTACAAGTGGGGCCTACTCATTAGTCTACCTCAGCGTGCCACATAGGCAAAACCACTGCCACGCAGGCAAAACCGCCTAGCAAAACCACCCCAGGAGGTAAAATGACCGGTTTTATAAATTTTAATGTGTTCAATACCTGATTTTATACTTGGAGCTTATGTAGACACCTCTACAAATCTCGGAGGGTGATGTAGACGTTTTTCTTTGTTTGTCTGGACGCGGTGGGGACTGGCTGAGGGTTAGATGGTGTTTGTTTGCCTGTCTCACTGTGTATGATTACCCAGAATCAGGAATCAGGTATCCTTACCACCCCCATCTTCTTCCTCCTCACCTCATAGGCATTTCACCCAGCATTGCTGGCGTGAACAGCTTAGCCGCATCTTCTTCTTCCTCGCTCCCATGGTAGCAAGAAGGGAGTCGTGCAAGAGGCGCGCCGCGACGAAGAGGACCCACACGCCGCAGCGAGCGGCGGCTGGGCACCGGCGCGAAGGAGAAGGCCCTGCCCTCAGCGGCGCCGGCGCAGGGGCAGACGAAGGAGGACGCGGGTGCAGGGTGGTCCCGGTCCACCGGGACGCACGAGAGGTGCGCGACGGAGACACCGCAGACGGAGCAGGGCGAGGTGGGCCCGGGCGCGGCGACGGCAGGGTCGCCCGGGGGAGCCGCCGTAGCCGCCCTTGGCGGAGGGGGCGGGCGCGGACGGGCGGAAGGGGGTCGCCATGGCAATGGCGGCATCCGTGGGAGGGGACGAGGATAGTCAGCTGGCGCTTCTGTGGCTGAGGGGAGGGAGGCGATGGCCATGGCGATGCCGGCTCGCTCGACGAACGGTAGCGAGAAGGAGGCGACGATAAGCGAGGCTAGCGCACGCCTAGCGCCCGCTCGAGCTGAGCCCAGGAGGAACGAAAAAAAATTCCGTTCCCTCGCGGCCTGGCTGAGGCCTGCTTTAATGGCCGTGCGGGCCGGGCTGGGAAGTGTGTCCAGACAAACAAACACCTCGCGTTGCAGCCCACGGGCGCAGTGGCCCGGCTGGTCCTAGCAAACAAACGCACCCTATATTCTTCTGTGGTTGTGGCTGGCGAGTGGCGATGGGGATCGGGCCGTGCACTTGTGCCCCCTGCGTGTCTAGTGTCCACTTCCCCGAAGGCGAAGGCAAACGCGGCTTCGTCAATTCCGCGTGCCGAGCCGACCTGCCAGTGTTCACTCAGGCGGTGTTTGAATGGGGATAGGGATCGGGAGGGATAGGGATAGAAAATATTCTATCCCAGCCATCTGTTCTTCACACCTCATTTATTCCTGGTCATTCATTCATTTTCATTTCCCGTCTACTCCCTATAATCCCATCCCAGTATGCAAACGGCACCTCAGGCCTTTTTAGCTTTCATTTCACCCGTCACTCAAATACTCAAATTTATTGTTGTACTACAAAATGAACTACGGTAAAGCCGCCAAAGTCGCAGCAAGCCTTACCAAAGATGTTCTTATTTTCGACAATACAAGCGGCTCATTAAGTTTCTATAGATTTAGAATCCTACACAAAATTCCTTCATAAATCCTCGTTCCAAAGGAGGCTATAAGGGCACCCGTAATGGCTGACTCAAGTTAACTCTAAGTATTTTTTTATATTTTAATAGAAGAGAAGGAAAAGCTACCTCTTAACTAGAAGCTAAACTCTTACACACATTTTAAGGTTACAAGGTAGTGTCATGTGATGCTATCCTCGTTAAAAGCTATACGCTAAAAGTTAACACTATTGAAGAAGTTAGCACTAATAAAGAAGTTGGCTTAGAGCTACTGACTAGCTCCTATCATTGCAGGTGCCCTAATATGCTGAGTAAAGCTAGTACAATGCAAGCATGCAGAGCATGAGAGCAACGTACATAATAAAAAATATAAAGTAGTGTTCATAATACATCAGTCCGGCGAACCAACCACTCGGTAAGCATTTTGTCACAAAAGTTTAGCCTATGTTACATGCAGCTACTTCACCCTAGTAGCATTACAAGATGCTTTGGAGCGTGAAGTTAGTCCTGTCCGAAGGGGCAGGGGAGGGGGATTAAATCCCCTGCAAGTCAAAATCCTCCTAAATCCCCTCCAATCCTCCCCAATCCCCATGGTTTGGGGGCAAAACGAACAGGGCCGTACAATACATACAACCTTATCCAGTAATATTCCTCCACTTATCCTTCAAGTTCACCTACAATACATACAACCAGTCACTACCTTGATTTGCAACCACAGCAACTTCACAGGCTGAAAAAAACACACAGCAACTTCACTGTAATAACCAAATGCTCACCGTTGTTCTGCCGATAAAAACGTCAAGATTGTTATTTAAAATATCCCTCCAATTGCCTATACCATACCTACACATGAAACAAGCACAATATTATGATGAGGTACATACAGCAACAGCTATTTAAACACCGGCGTTTTAGAACAATAAAGCTGAGATGTCAAACAATAATATCTGAAAATCAAGACAAAATAACATACTGGTCAACACCCTTTCTCAGTGTTTCTTCTTCTAACAAGCTCCACTTCCTTGTCCTTCTACGCTTACTTTTGTTTTCTGGCGGTTGCAAAGGAGAAGGTGGCATTCTCCTTGGGCTAGGCAAGTGCGGTCTGCGTAATGATGATTCTGGCCCCTCAACATCAGGTGAATCCTCCCACTGCAAACAAGTGTTTTATTTTTAGAAACATGATCAAAATTGAAAATTTTGCAGTTATGATACTGAGCTATCCTATAAGCTACGTAAAATGGTATGATGTATCTTGATTGAGCTCAAATTAGACTACAGTAAGTTTACTTTTAAGTGTCATGCGAACAGGGACTGTAGTAGAGCATTCATAATCCGAAGTCCTAATTTCAGTAGCTAACTTACTCAAGTGAAACAAAATCCTACAATTATTAGGTTTTGTGACCAAATTTGATTATTTCTTGTCATGGTCAAAGCATCCTACCAAGAGCACATATGTCCTCAAAATATTTCCTAAGACATATCATCCCGATTTTGAAGAAAACACAGGAAATGTGGGCAGGAGCAGAAATTTGGCAATGTAGAGAACAATTCACACTGAGAACAATCCAAAAGGCACACACCCAATGTTTAATGCAAAATATTGGCATGATATAGGTGCTTATATCATTTTCAATCTCAATGGAGACAAAAGCTAGCTATCACAATCAACAAATTCAATTTAACAACCAAAGCAAGTTCAGCATGGACAATGTTCAAAAGCAAAGAAAAATATTTTAAAAAGAGATGCAAACCTGAGAGGTCCGTGCTGTTGGGTTCCGATCCATAAGGTTATGAGGTTTGCCTCTACTTGGACCATGGTCTTTATCATTAAGAGTACTCGGGCCTGCAGCACCACAAGTTGTTGGCTGACCTCCTACTTCTTCAGCATTCAAGCTAACTCCTTTATCCATCCTTGCAGCCAATACCTCATCTGCAACTGCCTTCGCAGCTGGAAGCGGATCCTCCACAACACCGTGGAGGTCAGCACAGCTTGTTTTGAGCGCGTCAATCACCTTCTCAACAGCTGGTGTTGAAATTGGATTTGCGCTGGAGGTAGATTCTTCAATTTTGGCGAGAATCTCACGTGTTTTTTCTTCCGCAGCTGTAAGTTTCATTTCATATAATCAATTATAGGCTATGAAGTCCATGAACTTGTGAACACCAGAATCCATAGTAAATTAGAAAAATAAAACATCTAGCATCTATCAATGCACATAAAGACCTAGAGCTGGCCCAAAGAGATGAAACCCAAACTGCTCTACATGGAGTGCATAGAATTGCAAAATCAATAAGAAACATAGGCCTTGTTTAGATTGCAAATTTTTGCAATCTGGACACTGTAGCACGTTTCGTTTGTATTTGACAAACTTTGTTCGATCATGGACTAACTAGGCTCAAAAGATTCATCTCGTGATTTACAACCAAACTGTGTAATTACTTACTTTTTTTACCTACATTTAATGCTCCATGCATACGTCCAAAAATTGATGTGATGGAGAGAGAGTAAAAAAACTTGGAACTTTGAGGTAATCTAAACGAGGCCATAGATGCAGCCAAACAAAAAGATACTAAAATAACTGGTGCGAGTGGTATAAAGCCATTAAAATATTGTTGTGGCACCATCAAAAGTATTCACAAGATCTATGATAAACAAGAAACTAGAAGCAGCAAAGTTAGCAAGGACAGAGTACACTCCAATTACAAAGTCTGTTTGGGATAGCTTCAACTCATGGTTGTTTCAGAGAGCACACTATAAAGCAAACAGATTTCTAGACCAAGATGAATATGACCTCTAAATTCCGACTCAATGTTCCCATTTTTTATTATCTCACAAAAAATACAGAAAAGCCCCACTGCACACTAGTTCCTTGAATTGCACTTGCACCACGGATAAAGCAATCTACTCAAATCACAATGCTGCTGCAAAATACAATGTATGACAGTTTGCTTGTATATAAACTTGAGTTGCATCTGCGTTTATTCTACACTACGGAGCAAGTTATTTTCTCTGCTCCATCTGGATCCGGGATAGAGAGAAATGGCATGAGCAAAATTGTAGCATCGAAACGCATCCAATTCAGAGGCTACCAACAAATTTTACTCATCAAACCACAATGCCCTGCACTGCCACACACCAAAAAAAAGAGTCCTTACCCAAGATGCGGAACTTGGCACCGGTGGCCTCATCCGCGGCACGCCATGTCTCGACGGCCCCATCCCCGACGATCCGCTCAGCCGCCGTCACGAGCTTCGACGGCCCAATCGCGGCCCATTCGGCGGCGAGGAGGTCCCTGACCCGCTCCTCCGCGGCAGCCCGGTTGCTCCACAGGCCCCTGAGGATGGTCTGGGAGGAGGAGTTCCCGACAGCGGCCTCGAACTGGTCCGCTGTGGCGATGACAACATCGGAGGCGAGCGCGGGGGGACTTCCCTTGTCGACCGCGCGGCGCGCGCGGCCGTTGGGGCGCGCGAAGAGCTCCCTGGCGGTGGCATCGAAGTCGGGCGCGGAGGCCGCGAGGAATGCCGCGACGGCGATGTAGGCGACGGCGATGGGGGAGGCGGTGGCGGGGAGCGAGGCCAGGAGGTGGAGGGCTTCGAGAGAGGATGCGGAGACCGGGTCGGCGGCGAGGCTGCGGAGGAGGACCGCGCGGCGGAGGCGCGGGGTCGGGTTGGAGGGAGAGGGGAGCGCGGCGAGGAGCGCTTCGGCGGCTGCGTAGGGGACGGAGGGGTCGCCCAGGACGTGGTCCAGGATGAGGGTCGCGTTCGCCGCCGTCACCAGCGGCATTTTGTGGGGCGCTTCGTGCGGATGGGAGAAGCGGCGGCCGGGGATTCGAGCAAGGCAACGTATCACGTGCAGGGAGTTTAGGGTTTTGGGGACGTCTCGGGACTGAGAAAATCGCATATTTGGAACTTCAATTTCACTTCTCGCGCTTCGTAGTTTTGGGATTCCAAATATCAACTTCGTAAAAATAGACCTCCAAACATTGGATTCTTAATTTACATGACATTATGTGTATTTTCCACCTTTGGTAATATGTATACATGTATTTGACATCTGGCAATTTTCTCCGACGAGTGAGATGAACAGGTAACATCAGCATCAGAGCAAATCACTTGGGATTTCATTTCTCTAACAGCAGCCACGACATGAGACCCTTGCCTAGCTACATCTACATGATTCCTGGCTGGGCTGCGATGAATCACTGCCACCGCACCGGCACTGACGACGGCTGTTAGGCTCAGCGCTTCCGTCCGTCAACGATGGCGAGGAGGCGCGAGACGCCTTTGGTCCACATCTTGTACTCCCGCTGGCTGCCACACTCGAACTCGATCGCCCGCTGCTCTGCCGTCCGTAGGCTGAAGAAGCGCCGCTGCTCGCCGCCCTCCAGCACTGATCGGGGTTTACCTTTGCCGGTGCGCTTGAGGAGCTCGGTGCCCAGGAAGTTGTTCTCCTCGCCCAGAACCAGCTCGTCGCTGAAGCAGCTATTGCTGCTGTTGCTGCTCTCCAGCTCCCTCTGCTGCTGCTACTGTTGCTTCGTCTGCCCATCGTGCTTTGTGGCCGCCATGCTGGTGATGCCCCTTCTCCACGGGGATCACCGCCGCGACGTTCCACACCTCCTTGGGATCGCGTGGCCTGGCGCTCTGCAGCAGCTGCCTGGTCATGGGCGCCCAGCGGCCAGGGCAAGCGAAGGCCCGAGCGTGGCGTCGGGAGGCGGGCCCTCCATGGCTGCCTCGGGAAGATGGGATCGTGGCGTGGGGAGGGCGGCGGCGGCTGGCGGCAGTACGAATAGATGGGTGTTTCCATCGGTTACGGCGCGTCGGTCTCAACATATACATATGATGGAAAAACACCCGAGGGCAGAAGGTTCACTTAGATGTCAAATATACGTATACAGATTATAAAAGGGAGAAAATACACATAATGTCATAAAAATCAAGAGTCCAACGTTTGAAAACCTATTTTTACGAAGTCGATATTTAGAGTCCTAAAACTGTGAAATGCGACGATCGACGCCCCGAATACACAATTTTCTATTCAGGGTTCCGGCAAGTAGAGGATGAGAGGCGCGGAGAAGCGATTTATTTGTCGATCTCTGCCCTCGCTCCCTCAAGAGCTGAGCACGCAGGCCAGGAGACAGGAAGCGTACCCAGTCCCAGTGTACCACCACCGCTGATACTGATAGCCTCACGTGCCCTCGCATGCTGGCTTAGAACGCAGGAATTTCGTGGAAAGTGCGCAGGAATTTTACAAGAATTAGTTTAATTTTACTGGAAAAACGCAAGAACAGAAAATATTTCCCACAATCCAAACCGACCCTGAGCTGTACCCAAATCCACTACTTCAGCAGTACTTTTCAGTGTTTTTATAATCAGCATCAGCATCAATCAAATTTCAGCGAAACGAACAGGACTAATGACGGGTAGGTAGTACTACTCTAGTAATTACTGAGTTCTATTACTTTGTTCCATTCCATTCCTATCAAGGGACGAGAATAATAGAAGGCAACAAATAACGAATTACTACTCCTGCGTATTACTTACTGGTTTCGGGCTCACATGTCCTGTGTTTCCCATAAACTGGCCCTGCTTTGCGCATTCCAAGCAATGGGGACGAGACGAGTCTCTCAAGTAAAATGTTTCCCACAACAACGGCTAGGCTGCCGATGATAAGCAAATGTTCCCACAAACTGCCATTCTCTTATCTATGCAGGACTGGTGATGATAATCAAGTGTTCGTCCCACAACTGAAATCATCTATGCAGAACTCGTGAGTTGGTTAAGTATTTGGCATATATAGCAGGTAACACACAGTGATAAGCCCACATCATTTGAGCAAGACGAAGCACCATTCATGGTGGTGCCGCATTTGTATTGCTACTTTGACGAGATACGGAAGGCTATCTATGGAGTACTCCAAATATGGCTCTTCTGTTCTGGTACAAGTACAAAACAAGGCTGCAAAAAAGTAGCACGCCGCGGCTCAGCTAGTTCTGGAATATATGATCTCGATCAAGGTTGTCCATCTGATTTGGAGAAGCTGGTCGCGACGCGCTCAGGGAGGGAATCAGTTATGTCTTCAGTGGAGCTTTCTTCACCCTGTCAGATATCCTATCAGGTGCGTTGGTGTGCGACTTGAACCGGCCTCGCCCACCCTCCTCCTTTTCCTGAAAGTTTCAATTAACAGGTTTTAGCGCCTTCACAGCTAACCTTTAAAGTAATAATCTCTCTGTATTTATATATTGCTTCGAGATGTGACCAAATCAGACAAGGGCAGATCATAACCTTCTTCTTTACTATCTGGACGACATCCTCGTCTTGAAGACCATGGCTGAGGCCACAATGCTGTGGATAGTGCCTTGCGCTGGTTCCCCATACAAGCACATACTTCAGATCCTTGAGCAAACTTCTATGGATATGATTGCAGAAGTCCTCGACTGTGCAACCACCTCTATCCTGATGGTACACAACACGGGTGTCAGCCAGCCTGTTCCCCTTGTTCCTTGGAAAAGCAAGAGTGAAAAGCAACCGAGGGAAGGGAAGAGAACGTACAGTAGAAAGAACAACTGGATCTGTGAAATCAGGCTGCTGGCCCTGGGGCTTTGTATACACCCTCACTAGGCCCATCTCATCCCACATTCTTGCAAGTAGCCTATCCAAGTTCAGCTGCAAAGAACAAATAGTTTCAGTCACAATGAAAAAATAAAGAGAGATAAAACAGAATCAACTGTGGAGAACTCAAAGTGCACCGTCATTTAGAGATGCCAATAAAGCAATATAACTTTCAGGGACGACAAGCAAAACAAGGATCATTACAAAATTTGATAGATATGCAGGTGATGGATGAAACATGCCTTCAAATTGCAGCTGATCACTAGTGAATTTGGTTGCCGAGCAAGCTTATCCACGTCATCAATACCAACAACATCAATCTTGTTATATACGTAAACACATTTTATGTACTTTCGATTTCCTTCAATAACATCAATGAGATCATCCACAGTAGCATCTTCTCGGAATAACACCTAAAATAAACAAAATAGTTGAGTCGACAGCAAAGACATGCATGTGCATACCCAAAAGCATGTCCACGCACCTCAGCATTGTGAATTTTGTACTCGTGCAGAATCTGATAGCAGAGCTTCTCATCAATATGAGTCAAAGGCGCTGTAGTATTGAAAGAAATGCCGCCAGTCTTCTTCCTTTTGAAGTATATCTATTTGTACAAAAGGGTACCAAGAGAGAACATAGAAGGTATAAGTGCACACCCCACAAGTCAGAAGCAGCAGAGCATAGTTGGTGACACAAAACTACATATTTAGGCCTCCTCCAAGAGCCATAGTAATAGAGTTTGTTGGTCAAGTTACATAATTATTGGGTCAGCACTTGTCAATAAGACAACAATTCAGAATTCATGTAGTATAGGGTAAGAATATTCAGTGAGAAGTAAAAAAGTGATTTGGAGCTTGCTAAACTGCCCATGGTAAGTCAAACCTTAACTTGCACCCTCCATCCCATGACATCCACACCCAACATACACATCATATAGTACCCAAATGTTGCATCTTGAGTCATAGATATGACAACTTCAGCAGCCAACAAATTTGAAATAGTATTTTGTGTAGATACAAGACTCATTTTATGCCATTGACATAGTGCACTTGCAACAATTACATCATGGGATCCAAGCCTACCTACACGGCTATACCTGCATTTCACCTCTTGGTGTTACTACATGCGAAATTAATGTATTCCTGCTAAGTAAGGACTATGGAGTAGGAGTGTAGGTCTGTGAGATCCATTAGCTGAATAAACTTTTGGCTGCTTTATGATAATTAAGCATACAATACTAGCATAAGAAAATACAATTAGTTGCAGTTATGGTCTGGATGAATTATGCACCTAGTCAGACCATCAGATCTCCATGGAATGATAGGTTTAGAAGTACATGCAATACAGGTCATCCAATACAGATTATGGGGGCACCCTGCACTAGAGATGCCATGGGAAGTGGCATTCATTGGTTGGCGACTTCAGGCTCATGAGTCATGATTCAGACACTGCCTTTCACTGTGGGCCTGACATTAGTACATGATCTATGGACTAGAATCGTGCCCAACATGTTCAGAATGTTCCATTCTTCGAACCACATTTAAAGAATGACTTATCTGAGCACCCAAAGGTCTAATAATTAAAGTGTTCCATATGTATACTTGTGTCGGTATCTGCATTTGTTTATATCTGTCACACTTTCAACTATGCATGCATACCTGGGGAGGCCTTTTGTTAAGACGGAGTCCGACAGCTTCCAATTCTCTAGTTAATATTTGGCGATGTCCTTCGCTCTGAAATGAAATTTAGAACAGTGATGTAATAAACAAACGGAAATGAGATAAGGATTAAAACATGAAAGAATCGAAAGTTCGTCCGTTGTTAATCTTCTTACACACTAAGACACTCCATCACATCACACCTGATGTGCAAACCATCTACCCTTGATCTAGACATCCACTACGATTATGCAAGAACTTTCAAGCAACCATATTACTTTTAAAAGGTTCCACAAAAATATTTAAGAACAGACTTTGAAGTAATCATGTTGCTTATGAAATGACACAGTTCAGCAGATATAAGTAATACCTTCAGTGATGTAGATTTGAGGCTCAATGGCTTACTCAGTAACACTATAAGCTTTTAGTTACAACTAAAAAGCTGAAATTGTAGAACAAATAAAGCAATTAACATGCAATTTGAAATGTGCTATATTTTTGCTCTTCCATCCATAAGCTGCAACTTTATTTTTCCACATGTGCCAGAACCAAAACTTAGCATTACACCCGATATGCTATTGTTATGCTCTTTCATCCATAAGCTGCAACTTTATTTTTCTGTGTTGTTATGCTCTTTCATCCATAAGCTGCAACTTTATTTTTCTGTGCCACTTCTTGCCACCAATCCACCATACCCTTGTCCAGCCAAGTAGCACAGCATCAAACCACCACGGATTTTCCTAGCTCTTCTATCTTTGTTGCATTCGCTCTCCTAATTGTCTATCCTTTTAGTGAATTTTCTTATCGCCTCTTCCATTTAATCCCATTTTTATAACTGCCCATGTTGTTGCATACAACTCTGATATGATAATTTTGTGATGTGATGCATATTTGCAAAGGAAGCTAGTCAATAAACTTGATTGTGGAAGTAGTTATCTAAGAACTTCAATAGTAAAATTATTTTGGTAAGGAAAACGTGGTATTTTAGCTCTTGTCAGAATTAGATTAAATTACAAGGACTGAAATATTCTGTCCATGAGAGGCACAGAGTGCCCATAAACTTGACATCTGACCCTCCCCTCTCACCTAACATAAAATCTTGATATGCTTCGAAACCTTAGCTGTCCTAAGGATAGAATAAAGATAGGGGGAATTCCTTGTGTGCCATTAAAAAAGATCGCAATGCCCTGTGTGCCCCTGAAAAAGTTCAGCGGTCTTTAGCGCCACTGCTCCAACTTTTTTGTGCCCTCCATGCCACTGCCGTCAGTTTGGGCTCTCACGCCGTCAAACTGCAGGTGTGAAAAGTCGAAAATACCCTAAGTCTAAATATGTCATTAATTTTTTTTAGCATCTTAACGACTTCAAATGAAAAAACTCAAAACTAGAAAGTTGTAGATCTCGTCGAGATCTATAATTTTCATATAAAAATTATCTTCATTTAATTCCGCAAAAAAAAGATATGATTTTTCTAAGATATATTAATCATATCTAATCATATTTTTTTGCGGAATTAAATGAAGATATTTTTTATATGAAAATTATAGATCTCGACGAGATCTACAACTTTCTAGTTTTGAGTTTTTTCATTTGAAGTCGTTAAGATGCTCAAAAAAAATTAATGACATATTTAAACTTAAGGGTATTTTCGACTTTTCACACCTGCAGTTTGACAGCGTTAGAGCCCAAACTGACGGCAGTGGCATGGAGGGCACAAAAAAGTTGGAGCAGTGGCGCTGAAGACCGCTGAACTTTTCCAGGGGCACACAGGGCATTGCGATCTTTTTTAATGGCACACAAGGAATTCCCCCATAAAGATAACAACAGAAGTGAAGCAAAGATTCTTCAATCAAATACTAACCTTTGAGGCATCCAGAACCATCAGCACAAGATCTGATGACTTTGCAACAGCAATAACCTGAAAACATCCTCGACATGTTAGTAAAAAAACAATTCACTATTTTTATGCGGATAAAAGAAATCAGCATATACAAAAACAGTTAAGCATTAGCAGCATTTACCTGCCTACCGCGCCCCTTGCCTTCAGAGGCTCCTTCAATGATACCAGGAAGATCGAGAAGCTGGATTTTGGTATCATTGTAATGAATAATTCCAGGAATGCAAGTAAGTGTTGTGAACTCATATGATGCAGCTTCAGAATGTGTCCCAGTCAACATCGTTAAAAGAGTTGACTTTCCAACACTGCAAGATATATTCTCACAAGTCACAACACATGAGACATATTGTACTCCCTCTGTCCCCAAACACAAGTCCATTAGGACATCACCGTAGCCTCCAATATGACCCTCAACTAGGAATATCAATCTCTATGACAATATACTATTTTAAATAGAAGAGTTATATAGTATAAAGTATTTTTTTTACAATGAATCTAGTTACGTCAATCTTATGCTGTAAATCCAAGTACAAGTCCCTTGGAACATCACCGCAGCCTCCAATATGACCCCTGGACTAGGAATATAAATACTATGACAATATGCTATTTTAAATAGAATAGTTTTCTAGTATAAAAGTATTTTTTTAACAATGAATCTAGTGTGTCAATCTTATGCTGTAAATCTATATGATTTTGAAGATATTGTTAATCAAAGTTAAAAGATTTTACCACCATATCCTAAATAGACTTATATTTCAGATCTGAGGTAGTAGTTATAATCTAATTGGTTGACAACACTGAACATTTTATGCCTTGCATTACCATTGAGAGAGAGAAAACAAATCTACTGCTTAGTAATCAAATATTCATACATCCCATTTCGATATATACAAGGCAGTAGCTATGAGAGTTAGTTTGCCAGACATACATGAGTCAAAAATAAAAGGCAACAGATGACATGTGTTGAACATATAGGGTTGTTTACTTGATTATAACGGACTCAAAGAATCACAAATCCACTCGTACAAACTGAAACTGAAAGCTTTGAAACACTTGACTTTCTGGTAGTCAAGTAGTAGGCTCAAGTGGGAGGAGACCTGGGAAATCCAATAAGTGCAACACGACCATGCCCAAACTTTGTGACTTCAAAACCATCTCCGCCTCCGCTGGATCCCTGTATGACCAACAGGTGAGATGAAGCAAACGCAAGTCCCACGTTAAGGCTGCTACTTAGCCTTTTTAGAATATGCTGCTACTTAAAAAAACTTTGAAGGAATGAAGAAACAACAAATACTAGCTTCACTTCATGGTCTAATTTGCCACCCAAATTACCACAGAAAAGTATGTAAGCGAATTTCAAGGTTCTGAATTTCTGAAGTGGTTTCACAACCCTGTTGATACCTTTGGAGGCTCTAATAGTTGTGTCCTCAACTTTGCTAGCTTTGCCTTCAGTTGTCCAAGATGATACTCTGAATGACAGACAATGGAAAAATATTATCAGATACAACATGCTGCAAAATTAGGGGGAAATGCAGCAACCAAAAGGTACCCATAGATCAAGTACAGGCATTTATGATGAGTTTCCTTTTTCAAAATAAAATAAAATTGTTTGATTAAGATCCATGGCCTTGTCAGGGCAGAGAATCCGCACCTGTTTGCATATAGAGGATAGTATCTGACTGATTGTTCATCGATACTTAACTGGTTTGAGTAAAATATTTATATATTGTTGTTTAATTCACTAGTCCAAATTATGTCTACATTAAAATTTGTTATGAATCTACTAGCAGATGGTCAAATGATACAGTTTGTGGTCATCATCATAAATATCTATAGCACTGAACAGGAATATGATCAGATATTCTAGATACAAAACCTGCTGAAAGGCAATTCATGATTAGATTTGTGCTCCTCTGGAAACATCACAGCACAGTTTCATCCAAAAGGAGAGATGAGACGATGAACATGAATTGCATAGCTGAAAGACACAGGCAGTGAAGACAGCAAAACCTGTAGCTTTATTTTTCTGAGTCCGAGCCATCTCGGCCTCAATCTCCTTGATTCTCTCGAGGATACCCATCTTCTATCTCGTGCTGTATGCAGCTAGCTCCGGGGTTACAGGAATCGCAAGCAATACGCGCTGTACCCTGACAACTCGATCAGATCCGAATACAAGTAGCTAGATAGAAGCTAGGGTTTTCTTGCTCGGTTTCCCACGGCAGGTAGGGAGGAGAAGGGGCGGACAAACCTGGTGTGCGCTCGTCGCCAACGAATGGCACCAGGCGGAGGGCGGAGGCGGCGGTAGCCTAGTCGTCGCCGCGACAGAGTGAGCGACAAAGAGAGAGAGCTCGCGACGTGAACGGCGGCGGCGGTATACCACCAGTCCGGAGCTGGGGGACGCTGGGCGCTGGGCGCAGCCGCACGGTGCTTCTCCTGGGCCGTTGGGCCGGTCCCTTTTTTCACGCAGAATTCTTTTGCAGATTTTTTTTTTCTTATTTCTTTCTTTTTTGTTTTTTATTACTGCTTCTTTTTGTAGGAACAGTGCCAACGGCGAGACGCTGATTTTAAATTAGTATTTTTTTTTTGCGACTCCTGATTTTGAATTAGTATAGTAGTTAGTAGAACAATAATTATGTGTGTTAAGAGTTTTGTGACATTGTTTCTAAAACTGCCACATCACATAAGTGAAATGAAATAAGTATGAAAAATACATGCCCGATAAATACTTTCATTCTGCTGTTTCATTGCTATTTAATTTTGTAACTCATAGAATTATAGTAATCGTGTCAACTCACTTATTCTCTCTCTTTTAAAAAAAATGTTGTTATGAGGGGCGGAGCCGGGATTCAAACATAAGGGGGCCATGGTGTCCGTGAAGATTTAGAATCCAAATAAGCCAAGGTGTCTACAAAGATTTTTTCAGAGGCTCAGCCAACAATCTTTAATTATTTGCTATTTGTTCCAAATTATAAGACGTTTTGGCTTTTCTAGATTCATAGATTTTATTACGCACCTAGATATACAAAATGAAAACTATGTATCTAAGTAATTAATACTAAAACGTCTTATATAATTTGAAATAGGAGTATGTAGCTAATGAAAATCATAATGTAGCCACGTTGTACAGAAACCATAAGAGTGAAAAAAATATGACAGCAAGTAACAAAGGAAAATGAGCTATGTATCCATTCCAGAAAAAGTACATTTATCTAATATAGAAAAATTCTAAGGTATAGAATTATACATGCAACTGTATATCCATTAGTAGATTTATTTATAGCCTTTGGGCTACATCCCACTGTAGCGACAGAGTTAGCTGGCAGTGCGCGAGACGGCAGTGTTGCATGTCGGAAGGCATGCATATGGACATGGGAGCTAATGGAAAGCAACGCACTTGATTGACCCACCCATGCAGGCTATACTGGAGTTTGGAGAGGCAAACTGCATGCACTAATTACCATCATTAGTTGCTAAACATGAGGTTATATTGCAGACCAAACACAATGTTGGGGGTTGCCTGCCTCCCTCCAGCCCCCCCCCCCCCCCCCCCCCCCCCCTTCCTTCGCCACTGGTTGTTACGTTACTCAAAATTGTCTACGTAACAGCTTACTAAATACGGGTGAAAATTCCACTGAGACTGGCCTAAAGTGGAACATTTTCTCTCGTGTGAACTTTAAACCATTTTTGGAATGGTGAATTTAGAACATCCTTCTTAATATAAAACATATTTTTAGTATGAAACATTTTTTTTCTCGGGAAACCTGGATCATATTTTGTCCCAAATATAGAGGATTATTCTCGTGGACATAGAGCATTGTCCTGGTCAATAACAGATAAAAAATGTTCTTGAAAAATATAATCCAAACATACTCGTGTTTTTTAGGAAAAAATAATAAAAGAAAAACAAAGGTGGATGGTTTATGTTTCAAGTTTTTTTCTGTACGCAAGGGGTGACGTTAGCGGTGAGAACAAACATGTCCTGCACTGACGTGCTCCTCGGATGAATCATATGAAGAAGTGGACAACCTTCAAAGTCTTTGTTTTCATGATCTTGTACTTTATGAAAATTTATTATGAAGTGCTCTATAAAAGTATTAACAAATCACTCTAAAATAACACAGTGGAAGACCATATACTTTCATCGGATCATCCATCAGATTCTCTACCGGACCACTCTTCTCAGTATATTGACTTTGGAGTAATTTGGTTATAGCTCCTAGCTTCGAGGTCTGTTTTATATGGTCGTATATGTTGAAAAAATTGTGAAATACTTTATAAGTTTTTGCATAGCCTGTCAACTTTGAACTCGACTAGAAAATAAGTGGTGAACGTAATAGGACGCTTTATGGGTTTGAAGAAAAATCAATGCCAGATTCATGTTTCTTCTTTGAGGAGGTCTGAAGCCATATTTTTGGTATATTGTATGAAAAAAAGATTCATATCTCTCATAGGATAATCGATTAAAAATGGTATAAAATAATTAGATCAACCTTCTATATAAGTTGTACTATATATGATGTGTTGGGTTGCCTGTATTATCTATATCTAAATATGTGCAACGTAGTTTATCCATGTTTCGTTGCATGAAGAGGCTCTTGTGCAGACTTGCACAGTACTCAAAGCAGGTTATATTGCATTAACATCACATCAAATTTGCTCGTAGTGGGCAATGCATGTTTGCATAACTTGACGAGATCCAGGAAATATTTTTTTGAGAATTACATAGTACAACATGTGACCCACAACACAGCACGCACACAACTAGAACATGGAGGTGAATGAATGCAACACTGTGTAACCAACTAAAGCAATCTTACTTTGCATGTGCATGATAACCAAACATTTCAACACATTGCATTTATGCTGGCTTAGATTATGTTGCCTTAGAGCTACCACAGGCAACCAATCACACATATATAGGATTGTCAAAATAGATCTATAGAGCTATGCGCTGTTTGGTATAACTTATATGATCTCCTATAGAGATATGTCATGTACTCATGTTTATGGTTTTTTTATGACTACACTTTTCTCCATCGCTTCCATTTATTTATACGTACTATACTAAAACACAAAATCTAAGCTGAACCAACTTATTTTAACCAATAGCTTCTCGAGTAGTTCTCACAGGTATATCAAACGGCCATACACATATGCCCTAGCAGCGGTCATCGGATGACACCCTAACCCCACCTGACCTCAGGTGCACTGACGTACCCACGTGGTCTATAAAAATATTTAAATAATATCATTAAACATTAAACAATAAGCTGGAATAGCTCAGTTGGTTAGAGCGTGTGGCTGTTAACCACAAGGTCGGAGGTTCAAGCCCTCCTTCTAGCGCATATTTTTTTTTTTACAATTTTTCTTTACTTTTCATAAAAAAAGTTATTTCGCTCCAGAAAAGTGTTTTTATTTTTCAAATTTTCTAGACCATTTCCATTAATCATCTTTCTAGTGTTTGCTTTACTTTTCAGAAAAAAGTTATTTTGCTCAAGAAAAGTGTCTTTTGGGAATTTCATTTCCATTATTCATCTTTCTAGTGGTTGCTTTACTTTTCAGAAAAAAAGTTGTTTCGCTCAAGAAAAGTGTCTTTTGGGAATTTATAGATGTCTGTGAGGATGTACTATATGTTTATAGTACCGTACATAGATAAAAATGACCCTTTTTATCATGCATCATTTCTAGTTTTCCTTCACAATTTCCATTATCCACCCTTCTAGCGTTGGTTTTATTTTTCAAAAGCATTTTTCACTCAAAGAAAACACCTTTTTGGGTAATTCTATAGGTTCGCAAGGATGTACTATGCGTATATGGCGGTTTGCACGGATAAAATAAATAAAGTTGTGGACTCTAGGGCATGAGGAGAAAATGAGAGAAAAAGTGCACGGTTAATGATAGCTCGCCCATGCCCGGGCGTGGGAGCCCATGTGGAGGACGGGAGGAGATGGAGTGTGATGCCGCAATAAAGGAACGTTGTGATCCAGCATTTTTTTTTATAGGGAAGTTCTGGATCTTGAGAATATTGGTGCTGTTCGACTGATGGTTTCTACGGCTGATAAGTCAGCTGATGCTGATTTATTATGAAAGAAAAATATTGTACCATGACTGATAAACAGTTCAAGCGAACATGGTGATTATTCTGGAGGATGACTTCCTCCTCATCGGTTCAAAGCCAAACACTAAACAAACTGAAATATTCCACTTAATCTCTATTCCATTCTCAAACCAAACGCTACCTAGGAATACCACCTTAAGAGAGCTGAAACAGAAATGGGAGTGTTAATAAACCTTTTCCGTAAGCAAACCAAAATGTTACCTTTTTTTTTAGCAAAAAACCAAAATGTTACCTAGGAATACACGAGCTGAGGCATCCAGGAAACGGAAATGGGAGTGCTAGGGAACGATGTTGGTCCACTACGGCCCATGTCCCTAGCTCGTATAAGGCCCGTAACCAAGTAGCCCGTCCGGCCCAACCTAACAATCCATTTCGCAGCAGGCTGGCTTGTGGCTATATAAAGGAACACACACACACCCACCGGGCCGCGAGCCCATTCTTGGCAAATCCGATCCACCTCTCTCTTCCACTACGCTGCTGCTCCCGTCCCGACCGGCCAGCGAGCGAGGTGCACGGATGGAGGCGGGGAGGGAGAGCTCCAAGGCCAAGCGCGCGCGCGCCGCCATGGTAGGCTACCACCACCACCTCCTCCTCCGCGAATCTCCCCCTCCTTTCTCCATGCCTATTGCTTGGTTTCGTCGCGATCCGCTGCGAATTGTCTGCTGCCCATTGGGGTTTCTCCGATCCGTGTTTAGTTTTGGTGGCTGCTGTTGTTTTGCTTTGTAAGTTTGGAGGTGGTGCTTCGCAGCGCGTATGCTGATTTTTGTTGGGAGCTCGCGTCTAGTTCGGAAGCGTTTGGAGTTCATCGATTGCTTCTCTGGCGTGCACGCCTCGCAATTTGGGGTCGGGAGTTCCTTGATCGCTTCCTGGGTTGGTCGGTACTAGGGGTTTCGTTCGTGTGTGTGTGTGTGTTTTATTCGGAATCTGAAATGTGGCAGTTCGTGGATGCGCGATCACACCTTCGAATCGTTGAATTCGGAACCCTGTTGCTACTTCGATTTGGACTCCCGATTCGAAATGTTCAGCGTGGGTTTTTGAATTTTGTCGTGGGGTTTTTATCCGGCCTTAATTTCGAATTCGCGAACCAGCTTGATTCATTGTAATCCGTAATCCGTGTGCGATTTGGTCTGCCATGCAGAGCAACGAGGATGACACGACGAGCCAGGGGAGCGCAGGAGGTGACGCCGCGGCGTCAGCCGGTGCCATGACCGCGGCCGCTGCGGAAACGGAGGGGGACGAGATGGCCGTGGTGGTGGCGGCGGAGACGGAGGAGCAGGAGCAGGTGGTGTCGGCGGAGACTGAGGAGCACATCCAGCGCATCCTCCTCGCCATCGACAACTACACCCGCCAGGTGCGCGCATCTGGCACCCTCTTGCAAAGCCGACGCGATCGACATGAACGGCGTGGAGAACGCGGTCGAGCAGCTCACGCGTGCGTCCGTGCGTGTGCGTGCAGGTGTCGGACATGCTGGATGCCGGGCGCGCGCTGTTCAAGGACCTCGCCGCCGATTTCGAGGACCGCCTCTGCTTGTAAGTCGTAACTAGGAAACCTCACCGGCCGCCATTCTCTTCGCTGCTAGCTGCTCCCCCTTCATCGCTCGCTGACCTCGTGCCGTGCGTGCAGGATCCACAAGGAGAAGGTGGAGCGGTGGGAGGAGGAGATCCGAGAGCTGCGCGCCAGCGACGCCGCCAACGAGCAGGCCCGTGCCCTCCTCCACAACGCCCAGCTGCACCTCCTCCACACCGTCCGCGACTAGCCGATCGCCCAATCGATCCAGAGGTCTCCATCGCTTCCGCCTGAGCTGCGTGTAGGTTTCGATTCATGCTATTCCACTCCCAGTAGCAGCAGCTTACTCACTGCGTCCGCTCTACCACGTCTCTGAACAACTTGCCCGCAAATCAGTGTTACCTATCTGTGTCTCGAATGATAATGGTGTATGCATGTGTGGATCAGGCAAACAATGAGTTACCAACTGCATATCTGAATTCTGTTCAAATGTTCTTGTTTAGGCAGCAATTGCATGCATCAAAACTTGTTCTACATGAATTGATCTAGATGTCTGTTCAAAGTGCTAAAATATGCTACACCACACACATTGTACTCCAGTTTCTAGCCTAGGGGCACAAGCACAACATCTTCAGGTGCAACTGTGCAAGGACGATTCAGGAAATGATTTCTGTTCAGGCACCTCCAGCCTCCAGGCTCTAGAGTCTTAGACGCACGGCACGTCGTGCAGCGGGTGCCCCTTCATGTTCCTCTCCATCACCCTCCTGGCCAGGGACACCTGCTTGCCCACTGCGAACACGAACGCCTTGCCGTTGCCAGACGCGCCGCGGGCCGTCCGCCCAACGCGCCGCACGTACTCGCTCGGGTCGCGGGGGTAGTCGAAGAGCACCACATGGTTCACGTTCGCAAAGTCGATGCCCCGCGATGCCCTGCCGAACCGTCAAATGGTAGCATCAGCACTGAAAAACGGGGGCAGGAAAGGAGAAGCTATGGCGGAAAATGCGGTTTAGCCGACACTGACCTATCTGTGCACACAAGGAACATGGAGTCAGCCGTTTGCTTGTTCAGGAACTCCTTGATGTTTGTGATGCGCTGGGCCTGATCCAACGCAGCATGGAAGGGGAGAACTTTGATTTGCGAAGCTTTCCTGTCAACCCGCCTCAACACATTCTCAACCTTTCTACATGTCTCAATCTAGCAACAAAAACACAATTATCAGGGTACAGTGTGATTTGTATGTCTGCCTTTGATCAGTGTGCACAGGGGTATTAGGGAAGGGACTACCTTGTTGCAGAAAATAATTGTTTTGAGGACAGGAGATTCCCCGATAATCTTTAAAAGTGCTGATTTCTTGTTCGAAAATGCTGTTTCTGGATTCTTTTCTTCATTGTCATCTCCACTGCAGTCCACAAGAATCTGCAGTCGAACCAATAGAGATGTAAAATCATTCTAGGAAAACAAAGATGCATGATGCTAATGCCATGGCCCACACTATGAACTTCAATGCATTATGAAATCCTATATGTCAACAATCCACTGACATCCCTAGAGAGGCTTCAGAAAGCATGTATAACCAGTGGCGGATCCACGGGGGGGGGGGGGGGGGGGCGCGGGCGGGCTAGGGGGGCAGCAGCCCCCCCTGTGAGAGTGATTTTCCTTTATATTTACTGTAGAAAAAACGTGATTTCACCGTTAATCTTCGACATTTGTTCTAAATCTCTATTGATTAGCACCCCCCCCCCCAAGGTGCTCATCTTGGCTCCGCTAATGTGTATAACACAATGAAATGTAAAGAATAGTGAAGGAAGTGAGAAATGACCAACCTCTTCAAGACGAGAGCTCGTTCGGTGTACACCGGGTCCCATGATAACCTCACAGTCAGGAAAGGTTTCAACAACCTTGTTGTAGATATCAAGAGGAAGAGTGGCAGTCACAAAAAGATATTGTGTTGTCACTGGTGCAACAGTAATCAACTGATGAAGCACTTGCTCAAAACCTACTTCGCCAAATAAAATGTCCACTTCATCCAACACAACACTGCAGACAGAGAGAACTTTGGTTTTTTATGCTGGTAAGTAAATTTGTTCTTTTGCTCTTCAAATGTATCCTTTAGAGATGCAAATCTCACTACGAAATGATGGAAAAGGATAATGAAGATCCATACCATCTGAGGTTAGCTAATTGCACAAAGCCTTCCTGAAGCAGATACAAGAATCGGCCAGGTGTTGCTATAATTACATCAAGCTCTTGGTCGAGGCTTTCTAACTGTGTCTTCTGTCGAAATCCTCCGGTTGCAACCATAGACCTAAATGGAACCCCAGATTTTGATATCAACCGGCAATTGTCAAGTACCTGAAATTAGAACTGAAGGCTCAACTGGCAATTCCACATCTTTAAGTATAAGAAAACATGAAAAGCATTAAACAAGCAACATACCTGAGAAGCAAGTTCAGCAGTAGGGGTCAATACTATCACCCTGGGGTTCCTAGGGGATGATTTATGGAGACCTTGAACTTCTTCATTCCTTAAATTTTGTATTATAGGGCAAAGATATGCCAGTGTCTTGCCAGACCCACTTTGATCAGCAATAACACAACTCCTCCCCTCCATGATAGGGCCATATGCCATAGCCTAAAAATAGTTTTTGGGCAGTTAATGAAGGCATGGGTGCAATAATTCAACATTCTATATATTAAATGCCCCTAGGAGCTGATGGTTTGCATAAAGCATAAGCGCACACATATAGACAGCAATTCAGGATGCTAGAAACAAAACTTAAGATGCTTCCATAAGTTGAATATTTTTCTTTTGGAAAATATATTTACCTGGATATGAGACGGACGAGGGAAATCAAAATTTCTCAATGCACCTAGGATTTCATCGCTGCAGCCAATCTCCTTAAAAGTTCTGCGACTGAAAAACCCACTGTCCAAAGGCCCTTTTCTTTGAGGGAAATTTAGAGGCTCCCTTTGCTTCTGATTCTGCCGTCCGTAAGTAACATCAGCAATGTTCCCCCATCCTTTGGAACCAGAAGTAGCCTCTGAAGCAGGGAAGCCCGTATCATAAACACCTCTGTATTGGCCCAAAACAGAAGTAAGAGAATGTGCGCTTCGAGTCCTTGCATCTCTGGAGTCACTGCTCAGTTTCGCGCGGCGTCCTGAGTCTGAGACAGGTTCTCTTCTCTCAAAATAGCTTTCCTCTTCATCATCAGAGCCATCGAAAGAAGATTCATCAGAGCGGTTCGTGCTTGAGCGATTAGAACTCTCCCTCTTGCGGTGAGCTGACCTTGTGACCAAGGATTTTATTTTCTGTGCCTTCAATCTGCCAAAATTACCGATGCCTGTACCTCCCCCACCAGCTGCAGTGTAAAACATAGGTTGAGCCTTAGCGGAAGTTAAATCTTCGGGTTACCACGCCAAGAAGCAAAAGAACACAAGAATTACAGGTTGCAGGATTCTTTAGCCAAATCTACCTCTGGCATGCACCAGACTCATAATTCTGCCTTGCCGCAAGGCATTTTAACTAGGACTGACCGACCGATGATGTCAATTGTAAATGTGGCACAGAACCACATTTGCTGAAGCTGAAAATCCTTTCCAATTTTCTCTTGTATATGAATGAAGAAACAGAGAGCGTGATTTGCAAATCCCAAACGTACGTTCAGTTAGTGCACTCTATTTGCTCGAAGCACGAGCCGTGGGTCCCAGTGAGAGAGGTGTGGTGTGATTGTAACCTTGGCTGCGGCGGCGGTCGGTGGTCCTGGAGAGCACCGCCGGGGACGGAATGGCGGCCTCGTCGCCGTCGTCGGTGCCGCCCCACACGATGACGCTGCGGCCGGTGGTCCGGTCCACCAGGCGGTACGCGCCGGGGGTGTCCATGGGCACCTTGTCGAAGCCGCGGGTCTCGTCCCCCTCCGCCGTGGCCGCCGCTGCCCAGCTCCGGCGGGAGCCCGTGCAGGAGACGGAGACGGAGGTCCGCAGGGAGGCGGGGTGGCGGAGCAAGAGGGGAACCGCGCGGGCTTGAGCCCCCGCCACCTCCATCCTCTCCTTCCTCCTGCCTGGTGCTCGTGCTTGCTCAGCAAAGACAGTTGAGATGGGTGCTCGCTTGCTGTCGGCTGCCGCTGCCGCTGCCGCCTCGTATTCCTATCCGATAAAGATATTCCTACTCCGTTTCGTTAGTAGGCCTCTTCTTTCTTCTGGATTGAATCTTCATGGGCTCCTGGGCTACTTTTACTGAACATTGGGGACGGCCTGGACGGTTTTGCAATGAACTCGAAAGCAAGAAATTTTATTAGACAAAACAGACCTAACGAGCATAAACGACGAGATGAATCTGGTTGAGAATCAAGTAACACTAGTTAAGGCCGTCCGTGTAATTATGAGCTGCAGACCTATATGCACGGATAATTGCATATAGATCATCAGTGGACCTCGAATAACTATGTAGTAACAAGTGAGATACGTCAAAATTACGTATCACCGAACTTGAAATTTGAAAATGCCTGGAGCTAAGTAAATGATGTCTGATAAAGTTCAACTGTGCATGAAGCCATTCGAAAATGCAGAGTTGCAATCTGTACAGTAAATGAATCCAAAAGATGCATCCATCACATTCTTCTCTTCTCAGATATGCAGAAATAAGCTCGTAAACAGTAGATGAATACTCTACGGATTGATATACACAAGGAGACAAAAAAGGGTGGATAGGCTAATAGAGTGGATTCACATTCAGTGTTCAGCCATGCGCTTTTCTTCTCTTTCAACTTTGTCGCAGTGCAATAATATGTAGCGCTGCATAGTTAGCTTGCTGTGCATTTTGTGGATTATTCAGAGTATTAAAGACAGTGCATCAAAACATATAATACATGATATATTAGAAATGATGGCCCATACAGGTCACAACAGGGCCTGGACAACATCACGTTGCTGAATGTGGGGAAATCAGTTTGTTAATCACAATAAAGGTGCCTTCTGTGATTGTGTGTGATACGTGTATACATTATCAAGTGAAATGTTATGTGCCATAACACCTCAATGATTTGACCTTGTTCAGCTATCTTCTATGACCTCACTTTGGCAAGCCTTTCCCTTATCTTGTCTAGCTCATCATCATCAACAGCCTCTGCTATAGCAGTTCTCTGCACAATGGTCAATGGTGCAAGCTTGTGTTTAAGAAGTCAAAATATGAACCGACACTTATAAGATTACAAAATGCAGAAGGATGCATGGGAATTAATATTACCTCCGCAGGTACACTTGTTGAAGGCTGCTTCATCTTCTCCTTTTCCTTCCTGACAGCATCCGGGAGCTCAGAGGCAGTCTCCCCAGCGATTGCGGTGAGGACCTTGTCAACCTCCTCTTCAATTTCCTCCTCGATGTCCTCATTGTCCAGCGTCGAATCTAAAGCATCGTTAACCATTTCTTCCATTACACCAGCCTACACCACAGAAATCATGAGGCAAAAATTATCACAGGTATTTAATGCAAGAAAGATAATCCTTTGAAGGGTATGAGTGATCACAATGCAATCTGACATTCATTGTACCTTTGTCATCTCTTTGCTGAATTCCTGCATTGTGGCTGCAACCTCTGGGGCTTTCATGAGCTTGTTGACAAGTTTCATCACTTCGGTGCTCTTGGACAAGTGGCCTACTGTCCTAGCAGTAGCTGAAAGATTATAGCATTCCAACTTATTGTCAGTACAAGTCTGTAACCTAAGTTTCACACAAGCATACTGCAATTACTATATTGCACTTATGAGTTTTATTATCATGTTTAGGGATCAGGACAGAAGAAAGAGTGGATCCACATGATTTATGTCAGTGGTTCAAAGAAAGGAACCACGGGAACCTAGTCGCCTAGTCCAAAATAGGTAACGGGGAACGCAAACAAGGTTGTACTTCTCATCAGTAAATAATGCTTCAGAATATTCTACTAAACTGTTGATCATGCATTCTTTACTGGTTGGGATAAGCTATGCACAGATTAGTTTTAGCACATGCCGTTTAATCTCATTTATTTCTACACTTATCTACACTTAAAAAATAAGATTAATTAAGCTTCAGCCTGAGCCGAACCAAGAGAAAGTATTACATGGGTCCATTTGGGAACATGACATCAGTTTCAGGTACCAGCCAACCAGTAAGTGGATAAGTACAATGGTCGATTCAGTCATAACTACATAACATTGCCCAATGCAAATACCAAACATAGAGGGAAGGTCGATTCAGTCATAACTACCTACCAAACATAGTATGAACAGGATAGTTAGTTATTACCAACGATTTCGCCAAGGTGCATGGAGATGGAGTTGAGCTGTGCCTTGTTCTCGTAGAGGCGGTTGACCGCCTTCCTCGACCGCACCACCTCCTTGGCCAGCGCCTTGGAGGAATAAGACAATCAATTGGTCAGTGAAAGTGAAATCAATTCACAGATCGCCCGCTCTCACGACCGCTTCAATTCAGTCATCAATCAATTGATTCGAGACGGGTACCTTACCTTGGCGGATCCCATGTCGTTGCGCTTGGCGGCCTCCCTGATGGCCTTCTCCACCTTCTTCTCCTCCCTCTGCACATCTGCAGCACATCGAGATCGAGAGCGACAGCCTCGCCGTCGTTAGTTCAAAGTCGGCGAGGATGAGTCTGGGTCCGGAGAATGGGAAAGCGGGCTCGCTCGCCTCGGATCTGCCGGTCGATGTTGCGGCCCTAGTTGCGGAGGCGGCGCTGCCACTCGCGCAGCTGCTGCTGCGGCGTCGGCTTCGGCTTCAGAAGGCTCTTCACCGTCTCCATCTCCTCCCCGTCCGATCTCGCTCTCTCTGCTTGCCTGGGCAGCGGCAGCGCCGCGTGGGGACGACGCGGTCGCTGCGATTCTGCTGCAAACCAAACGCAGCAAGGAGAGGAGGGGAGAGGGGGACGGGACGAGCTGCGAGCTGGAAGCCTGGAACTGGGAAGAAGATGCTGTGGTTGGGCTGAGCCCTTTTAACAAAATTGGTCTTCTAACGGCCCAGGAGAAAAGGCCATTGCCTATAAAAAAGAAAGAAAAAAGAAAGAAGAAGAAGCTTTTGAACCTCATAACCGTCCCATTTACCTTCCTCATCCACGACACTGGTTTTTTTGACACCTTAACTTTTAAAACCATTGGTTCTTTGCATCCTGAACCATTTTAATTGTGATTTTGTTAACATGACACCACATCATATATAGGGGATAAATTGGACAAACTTAAAAGTTTAGGAAGATAAATCAATCTAGAAATTTAAAAATATATTAAAAACATTTTTTCAAAGATTTGTACAAATATTTTTACATAAAAAATACAATGAAAAATCCTAAAATTTGGTTTAATCTAAGAAAATCCATAGAAATTTTGTTTTAACTTAGAAATTTATGGCTTGCCACTGACACCCTTTCCTAGACCCCGCACAGAGCGGGATCTCTCTGCACTGGATACGCCCTTTTTTTAGAAATTTATGAAGCTCAGTTTCTGTTTCTTCTAAAATCATGCTCTACTGCTCATGTCTAATTTAATAAACTATTACTCCACATAAGATATTCAAGTATTGTTAGACAAAATAAGGAGCTTAGCAAAAAAAATCACCTTGTCTCTCACTAATTGTGATAGAAGAAGTAGTTTAGTTGTGATTTCCCTTAATTTGTGGCTGGTTGTTTTAGATAACGTCGCAACCGGTAGAAGTACCCCATCGCCTACTCAAGGCTTCAGCTCCTGTCTCTACGGTTGGCAGCTGGTGCATGGAGCTAAAGAGGCTATACCATCTGCTGACACTATACCATAACCCTAAACACCATTACACATCAGTCGGTAAAAACACCTTAATAACGGATGCACTGTTAGTTGGTAAAAGGTTGCAACATACTCTCTACCTTCCAGAATAAGTGTCTTTAACTTTGACCAAATATATATAAGAAATTATTAATATTTATGATGCATAATCAATATCATTAGATGAATCACTGAATATATTTTTATATTAACTTATTTGGAGATAAAAGCATTGCTAATATTTTCTATAAATTTAGTCAAAATTGAAAAAGTTTGATCAGCATTTATCTTATTTTGAGTTGGAGGGAGTATACAAGTCCTCATAATTTTCAGTCGGTATTCCGTCGGCAGGGCCCAGGACTTTGCGCCACATTGCAGCCCAGTCACCCCTAGAATTAATCCTGGCCCAACAACAAAAAAACCCAAACTTGGTTGCTTCATCCATCTCCCCGCCGCCGGTCGCCGCGCCTTGCTCCCAAATCCCCTCCGCTGCTACGGCGCCGCCGCGCGCTCCTCCCAAATCCCCTCCTGCGAAATCGCTGTCGCCGCCACAAATCTCCACCCCAATCCCCTGCACTCGGCCAGCCACCACCGAGCACCATCTCCCCACAACCGAGCGCCCTCCCGTCGGGCTACCGTTGAGCCGGCCATCGTCGATTCTTGCCAAGAACTGCTGTAGTGGCTCTCCCCCTCTACAAGCAGGACTTGGGGTTCTGCTGCATCGACCCCCAACGAGTCCACCGAGCTGCGGCACTGGCCCCCGACGAGGCAACCTCAGGCGTTGTTGCATCAAACCCCAGGAGGCCTGAGGACTCACTGCATCGATGCCAGCCTCTCCTCCTTGAGTCAATTCATCTGCACTAGGTATGCAGTGCTGATTCCCTAGATACACTAGCATTACCTATTGTTTCCATGTACATCAATTCAGAGTATCATCTTTTCTAATGACCATCCTAAGATTTTAGCACAGATTGAGCTAATTAGGAAAATCCACAAGTAATTTTTTATATTAATCCAATAGGAGCTGCCAATACATTATTATGTGAATAATGTTCATTCTCTATCATCCCTCCTGTTGTGGAATGAACTATATTTAGAGCTAATTTTACTGATTGAATCCTTCCTGTTTATTTGATACTAGCACCTTCCTAAATGTAATCGTCAATCTATATGTCTGCGAGCCCATTGGTTGCTTTTGTTTTATCCCATAGTATCTCAGGTTAACCAAAATCATTCAAGTTTAGAGAATCAGATGTACTTGTGTTATTAGGTGTAGATTTGTAGATTTATAAATACTCCCCATAGTAGGGTGTTGTAAATATTCAGAATGCAACTCATCAGGCAATAAGATGTTTATTGACGTTCTTTCAAAATGAAGATAAATGACTCAAGTCATGAAGGTGTTCCTGTCTTGCTGTCCTCTCTTTTGTTATCTTGGAGTAGATGTTTGGTCATCAGGTTGCAAGGCAGTGTCTGTAGATTGGTATAGAGAAAAATATATAGTTTGATCTAGACAAGTAATATTAACTATTCTCCACTCTTTGCTAAGTGATGCAAAAATCATTTGCTTCTTACTATATGTCGGTGTTTCAGACGGGGGGGGGGGGGGGGTCCTCAACCGACTAGTGAATTTGTTTTACGTGCTCCCGATCCCGGATGGTGATGCAAAGAGACACAAGATTTATACTGGTTCAGGCAATCGGCGCCCTACGTCCAGTCTGAGAGATCGAACTTGTATTCCTTGCACCGAAGTGCTCGTAGTAGGGGGTTACAAGCTAAGGGAGAGAGGGAACTAGTCCCAGGTCTCGGCAAGGTGTCGTGTGGGCCGTCTGAGACGTTGCTCTCAAGCGGCTGGAATGCGTGCGTGTGTATGTGTTACCAGATGTTCTCCCCCTCTAAGTGGCCCAAGTCCTCTCCTTTTATAGTTGAAGGGAGGACAAGGACCGTACATGTATTACTATGCGACGTCGTGCCAATAGGGGTGGCACGTCCGAGCCCTGTGGCCTGTTCCTGTGGTGGCGTGGTCGTCGGTGTGGTCCATCCTTGGAGTACTGGGGCGGCGTGGTCGTCCCATCAGATCCTGTGCGTCGTGGAAGCCCCGGGAATGCCTCGGAGTGGACGCGGCGGCGAACGTGCAAGCCACTGTGGACGGACTGTGTGCGAGGCCGCGACTTGGTCGGTGCCGAGGCTTGTACTAGCGGTGGGGGGGTCTCGGCAGGCACGAACCCCAAGATCGCCGAGGCCCTGGTGTACAGTGCCGAGGCCTTGAGCGGGTGGCCGATCATGGGTACAGCGTTTGGACACAGTGGCCGGTAATCCCCGTCGTACCCTGTCCCAGCTGGTATGGCGCTGATCGTGGACACAGTGGTAGGACACAGTGGCCGGTAATCCCCGCCGTGCCCTGTCCCGGCCGGTATGGTGCTGATGTGACCTCGGGTCGCGTCGGCCATCCTGTGGCGTTGAGCCACCGTCCGGCTGAGATTGCGGGAGTGGTTGAAGCATTAATGAGACATGACACGCTGTCGGGAGGGTCGGCCTAAGGCAGGGGGGCGACGGACCGTGGACGAGCCGGCCTCGAGCGACACGGAGAATGAGGCCTCGCGCGAGACGGAGATCCGGCTCCTTGCTGAGGCCTCAGGCGAGAGGCCTCGCGCGATACGGAGAACGCGCCTCCTGCCGAGGCCTTCCATGGAGAGCCTCGGGCGAGGTGGAGACGGCGTTCCCTGCCGAGGCCTTCCCTGGGGAGCCTCGCACGAGGCGGAGTTTGCGTCAGGGTGCCGAGACCTCCTGCTCGAGGCTCGAGGCGGGGAGGGGGAGGACCCAGTGGGCTCGGTCGTGGCGGGTGAGGGTCCCACGACTTACCTTCTAGCTTTTATTATTTTTTTAAATGGGACTTTAGCGACCCATTTGATGTTTCGCTTGGGGTACCCCATTCTAAGGTACCCGACAGTAGCCCCCGACCCTCGGGGGGAGTGCGTGCACTCCCCCTGAGGGTTTGCCGAGGCTTGGTTTATACCTGCCCCGTAGGAATTGGGGTTTGTTTTTTGAGGTTCCGGTGGGTGCGCGCGAGCGCACCCGCTGGGTGTAGCCCCTGAGCCCCCGAGGAGTGGAGTTACTCCTCCAGGGGCTTTCTTCATTTTCGCGTCTGAACGAGTAGTTCTTATTGCATTTGCCGAGCCCCCAAGCGCAAGTTCGGGTTGCGGGGGTCTCGGCGAGGCTGCAGGAAGAAGCCCTCTAGCCTCTGCATGGAGCGAGAGGTTCGTCAGGGGTCCCCTGACTTTGGGTATGATCCTCACGCTTCCTTTCGCTCGAAGGAGGGGTGGAATATGCCAGGCTACCCTCGATGGGCACGAGCGTGGACACTTCCGGTGAGCTGTTAGCGGGTAGTCCGAGTGGAGGCCCGAGCCCCGTTCGCTGGGGGACGGCTAGTGGTCCAGAGACGCACTCCAAGAGTACCAGGGGGTTTCTCTAGTGGGTGCCGAGGCCGTTCGTGGGCCTCGGTGGCTCAGTGCCTCCCTACGGTGGGATCCCATTCGGATACTTCCCCGCCGGTCTCAGACACGACTTAGGACTGCCCCGAGCGACCGTTCGCTCGGGCCTGGGCCATTCGTAGGCTCGCCCCGATGTCGTCCCTGACTCTGTTGCCCTGGGCGGCTGTCGAAACCTTTTGGAGGCCC
>NW_027097939.1:0-21071 GCF_019320115.1 Miscanthus floridulus | reverse complement strand
AAGATAAAAGGTCTTTAAATAGATTTTTCAGTGATAAAAACGACCCACAAGGCCCGTTAAAGCACGGTGTGGGAACGCAATGGTCCATTTACTAACACAGCTAAAATGACGGACGACACAAATCCACACAACGGTACAATTTAACGGGCAGATTTCAGACTTATCCGTCCAGCACCATGGTAGGGTTATCAGATCACTACAATAACAACCCATCAACCAAGAAGAAAGAAAGGGCTACCTCACAAGGAACAAAAGAACCCAGTTATTTAAGAAAGAACTCGGGAATCTCATGAATAACTAGGATTACAGCAGAAAAATGAACGGCAACTCTGAAGACAAGATTCTTTCCATTACAAATGGCTTCAAAGATAGAAGATTACACATCTTACAAGACCCAATGAACTCGGCACTATGACAAGCAAGGTAGCAAAGAGGAGCCCAGACGCAACTAGGCTCTGGAACGACTACGTGCTCCAAATTGCTACTCGGTAGAACAAACCGCGATCGGCTACACTGTTTTCTTCAAAGGACGGACGAAGTGCATCCAAGGCAGAAATCAGCAGCACGACGGGACAACAAAGACTAGGGGAAGTCGGTAGGCATCTGTCTACCCAAGCTTGACGTGATGCAGGATCAGGTGTTGATCTGCACTAGACAGTCTCAAGACAGACGACGAAGATCAACCTAGAACTGCCGAATGAAGGAACAAAGTCCACATCACAAGACTTCCTCCAACTACCGCTACGTACTTCCTGGTACATTGCTGCTATGGGGTTAGTCTACCTCTAACCCCTATCACAAGACTTCCTCTAGCTACAACAAGACGCACAAGAACTATAAAAGACGCCCGGGGGCTGCTCTACTTCGCAAACTACCATGTTCATGACTACGAAGATTCAAGATGTTCAATGGAAGAAAACAAGCACTCCGGGAGGGTATTTATAGATCGAAGGAGCGGTGCACATGGACTAGGAGTACCAATGAAACAGGCCTTACAAAGGACATAGTGAAAAGATAGAACTCAATAATAGAAGACTCAGGCACAATACTCGAAATCGAGCATATTCGGAAGAATATACCAACACTGTGCAACCCGTGAACAGGCAACATTTATACCCAACCGCCACCATACAACCTCACCTGGCAAACGGCAAACTACCACAACAAGAGGAATTTTCAGTTAAATTCCAGCTCCTCGAACAAATCAGACTCAAGACCCTCCAACTCTTTGTTCCAAACAGTAAGAGGCTCGGGGGCTACACTCAGTGAGTGCACCTTTTTCTCTCAAAAAAAAGAGAAGGGCGCACGTCACCAAGAAGACTTTTTCAAGACAAAACTACTTCAAGGACTCACGACAAAAAGAAGCCGGACAGAGCTATACCCAAACTCTTCTTGATAAAGAACCCGGGAACATGCTCGGAGACTTTTCAACGAAGATCATGCATGTCCAGAAACAACTCAGATTGTTCGAAAACAACTCATATATTATGTCACTAAGCTCGGGGGCTCGACCAGCATCACGGCTTAATCAACACTAAGCTAGGGGGCTCGGCCTTCATTTCAACTACTCCTAGAAGCTCGGAACCAAAGACAAAGGACCAAGAATACAAGAAACTCAAGACTACAACGACGACAACACATCAAGACCCTTCATCCAATTTCTTTTCTAAAGAGAAGAACTCGAAGAAGGCTCGGGGCTGCGGGATACATAGCCCCAGAATTTTTTGAAGACAAGAATCTGGACCCTCCAACTTTTGCAAGCAAAAGCAAGAGGCTCGGGGGCTACACTCAGTGAGTGCAATTTTTATGAAAAATTGCAACCACCCAAAAAGAACTCGGATATAGTATGCTCAAGAGCCCTTCGACGAAGAATTAGAATAATTTCAGGACAAGACCCTCCAACTCTTTGTTCCAAAAAGCAAGAGGCTCGGGGGCTACACTCAGTGAGTGCACCTTTTTCTTCAAAAAAGCACGCACCACTCGAAGATTCCAAGAAGCGCTACATGGTTTCACTCAAGAAAGCACTCGGACGATGCTTGTCCCTGCTCGGCAAGACCTGGAGGAACAAGACAAGGCTTCCGGAGTACAACCATGAAGTGCTCAGGGGCTTGTCAGTGCGGGACCCACAGGATGCCCCGCAAGGAAGAGAGAAGATCTAGTCTAACTAGGATTCTCCCCATATAACCTTAGTAGTAGTATTATTTTGTAATCCTACTAGGAACTCTCATTGTAAACCGACTAGGAATCTAACCTCCTAACTATATAAAGGAGGGCAGGGTTCCTAGAGAGGAGAGATCATGATTTCTACAACACAATCAATCCAACGCAGAGGCTAACGCTGACTGGACGTAGGGCTATTACTCAACCACAGTCGAGGGCCTGAACCAGGATAAATCGACTGTCTCTTGCGTTCACCGTCGAGTTCTGCATACGCTGAAGCCCAAATAATACTGCCCCGGGGACCCCCATGGCAGGCTATCGGTGGTAAAACATCGACATCATCTTCTTCTTGTCCTCCTCTTCCTTCTTGTCATCCTTGTCATCTCCCTCCCTTTCCACACGGTATGTCTCTTGTGTTATGACATCACCTAGTACTTGGTTAGGGGTAATCTCCTTTAATCCTCCTCTTATGATGAGCAATCTCAACATCTCAAATCTTGGAGGTAAGCACATCAAGAATCGATGAGAGACATCATCATCCTTGATCTTCTCTCCCAATACCTTCAAGTCGTTGATAATGACTTGCAATCGATGGAACATCTCCGGAATGCTCTCATCATCCTTCATCTTGAAACTTGTCAACTTGTCCTTGAGGATGTACAACTTGGCACTCTTCACCGCCGGTGTGCCCTCATATGTTTCCTCTAATCTCCTCCACACCTCATTTGCTCTTTCACAATCTTTGATTTGCTCAAACACCTTGGAATCAATAGCATTGTATATGGTGTTGAGAGCCATTGTGTTACATTGCTTGTTGATCTTATCTTGGTTGGTGGGATCATCGGGATCGATGATAGCATAGTCATTCTCGGTCACTTCCCATACTTGATCATTTATTGAACCAAGATACATTCTTATCTTTCTCTTCCAATAACCATAGGATGTGCCATCAAAGAATGGTGGTTTGCCCCCCACATGGTTGAACACAACTTCAGCCATAATTTGACATCGAGGATGTTAAGCCTTCAATCAAACGGTGACCACGGCTCTGATACCACTTGAAAGGTTCTAGTATGGCTAGAGGGGGGGTGAATAGCCTATTTAAAAATCTACAAATCAACTAGAGCAATTTGATTAGTATGACAAATAGCGAAATGCAAACTTGCTCTAGCTCTATAAGGGTTGCAAGCCACCTATCTAACAATTCTAGTTGCAATGATTACTAGGCACACAACTTGCAAAGTTACTACTCACTAAGAGCTCTCAATCTTGCTACTCTAAAGAGCTCCACTAGATGAACTTAAAACAACAAAGCAAGCTCTCAATTCTAATTACACTAAAGAGCTTGTCACAACTAGTTTGCAAGAATATAAATGAGTGAGTAGGGTGATTATACCACCGTGTAGAGGAATGAACCAATCACAAGATGAAGATTACGCCAATCACCGGGATAATGAAAATGACAAGAGACAACTGATTTTCTCCCGAGGTTCACGTGCTTGCCAACATGCTACGTCCCTGTTGTGTCGACCAACACTTGGTGGTTTAGCGGCTAAGAGGTGTTTCACAAACCTCGTCCACATGAATGTACACCGCAAGAACCTACTCACAAGTGAGGTAACTCAATGACACGAGCAATTTACTAGAGTTACCTTTCAGCACTCCGCCGGGGAAGGTACAACTCCCCTCACAATCACCGACGACGGCCACGAACAATCACCAACTCGTGCCGATCCTTCACCGCTGCACCAAGCCGTCTAGGTGGTGGCAACCACTATGAGTAACAAGCGAAATCCACAGTGCAACATGAATACCAAGTGCCTCTAGATGTAATCACTCAAGCAATGCACTTGGATTCTCTCCCAATCTCACAAAGATGATGGATCAATGATGGAGATGAGTGGGAGTGCTTTGGCTAAGCTCACTAGGTTGTTACGTCAATGAAAATGTGCAAGAGAGTGAGCTTGAGCTAGCCATGGGGCTTAAATAGAAGCCCCCATGAAATAGAGCCATTGTACCCCTTCACTGGGTACTGATCGGGGTGACCGGACGCTCCGGTCCTACTGACCGGACGCAGGGCTCAACGTCCGGTCACCCGATGGCGGCCACATGTCATCTTGCGTACAACAGGAGTCGTTTGATCTCAACGGTCATGACATGACCGGACGCTCTGTCAAAAGTCACCGAACGCTGAACCCTCAGCATCTAGTCATTTCCAGTAAGCTCCCAAAGACTGAAAAACTTGACCGGACGCGTCCGGTGGTACTTGACCGGACACAGCCAGCGTCCGGTCAGTCACCCTGATTTCTGTGCTGCTACGTCAGCTCTGACCGGACGCATCCTTCCAGCATCCGGTCAGTTAGAGGCCCAGCGTCTGATCACATGACCGATGCCGGGGTATCACTGCCACGCCTGACCGGACGCACCGGTCTCCCTGAGACCAGCGTCCTGTTAGTAGAAAAATAGTGAGACTGACCCTTTATCATCTCTATCTCCTTCACCCTTGCTCGAATGTGCCAACCACCAAGTGTATCACCTTGTGGACATGTGTTAGCATATTTTCACAAATATTTTCAAGGGTGTTAGTACTTCACTAGATCCTAAATGCATATGTAATGAATTAGAGCATCTAGTGGCACTTTGATAACCGCATTTTGATACGAGTTTCACTCCTCTTAATAGTACGGCCATCTATCCTAAATGTGATCACACTCACTAAGTGTCTTGATCACTAAAACAAAATGGCTCCTACATATTATACCTTTGCCTTGAGCCTTTTGTTTTTCTCTTTCTTCTTTTCCAAGTTCACGCCTTTGATCATAACCATGCCATCACCATTGTCATGATCTTCGTCATTGCTTCATTACCTGGAGTAGTGCTACCTATCTTATGATCACTTTGATAAACTAGGTTAGCACTTGGGGTTTCATCAATTAACCAAAACCAAACTAGAGCTTTCAATGACCCGACTCACTCAAACGTGATATGACCTGACTCACTCGAGTGTGACAGTGACATTACCAGGTTGGCCCCGTTCACTGGTCTGAAACTGGCTGAAAAACAATGTTCCGGCTGAATTATTGTGAGAGAAAAATACTGTTCCGGCTGAAAAAAGAAGCCGAACAAGCCGAATATGGGGTAAGCCAAACATGGCCGTTGTGTCTTCCCATTCCTAGTCACCTGTTCCAATTGTAGTGCATCGGTGATGGAGAACGCAGTCGTTGGGCTACGATCACTAAAAATGACATTGTACTCGCAGGACACATTGGCATTACACCGCAATATTTTTACCCCATAGGTGGCCACATAAAATTCATGATCACAGGACAACGTGGTTCCGCTTGAGGATGCCTTGGGGTCACATAATATAAGTGAAACTACACATAGACTCCCACACCACATTCAACATAAAAATGAACACAACTGAATTAATTTCTAGTTTGAGATACAAGAAAGAAAAAGTGGGAAATGGTTACCCCGAGTCCACTATTGTGGGGGCATTTTTCATAGGAGATGAAGTTAACTGATAGGATGTCGCTGCCAGTGTTGACCTGGACGGTAGCGCTTCGGCGGCATCCCGATCTTGATCTCCGTGAAGTACAAGTTGCGCACGCCCGGACCAGCCCAATAATCTCAACAACGTAATCAAATCAAGCACCCCGCAGGGAAATCTTGATCCATAATTTCTATAACTCATGATAGATTACAAATTTTTAACCTCTTGACCAGCAAGTATTCCAAGATTATTTAATTTACAACCTATCATAAGACCTGCATCAAGTGACCGTCTCGGCGGCACCAATGCACGATATGATGGTGAATTGGCGATGGAGGGGCTAGGGTACGGTACGGGTTCAGCATCGAGGAAAGGGAAAGGAAAGACAACCGTTTTGGACCTGTCTCTCGGAGATGACGTGGTACCTTCCAAACTTGCAACCATTCTGCCTCGTCACTCCAGTCGTTCTGCTCTTTTGGATGCTTGCATGCTTAGCTTATAGCTTACCTAATGGCGAATGCCTATCAGCACACAGAACTTAGAGAGAACCCCGGCCCACATGGAAATATCATTAGCAAGTACGTAAGCAAAGTGCTCTGTTAGTAGTTTGGCACAAGATGTCATCGGGCACCCTTTTCTGCCATGCTCTCGAACGTGGACACCTGCACCGAACCTCTTCACCGAACTTCAACAAGGAACGTAACACATTGCCATTGCAATTCATATAATTCACCCAATATATAATGCTCCCTCCGTTCAGATCAATAACTAAAATTATAGGCATCGTATATGGTCTGTACAGTATAATATTGGCTAGTTCTTTTTGTTCTAATATAGGTTTATAGACTAAAGCAAATGTATGTTTTTTATGGAACTAATTTTGAAGGTCGATCCACTCTAATTCTTAAATCTCCCTCCATTCCAAATTATAAGATATTTTAGCTTTTCTAGATAGGTAGCTTTTGTATGCACCTAGATACACACTATGTATAGATATATACACTACACCATGATCCACTTTTCCCTACAATCATGTGTTGGTAAATCAAGGGTTTTCCCAACAAGTAATGTGTTGGCAATTCTTTACCTTTTTAGCATCACTTAAAGTGTCGGCAATAGTAACATAAGGCTACAACTTATATGTCGGCGTTTCTCCTTCCAACACATAAAGTGTCGGCGAAAGTTTTTAGACCAAAAAAGTGTCGTCCTAGCCTACCTAAACCACTGTCGAAGTGTCGGCGAAGGGGTACGCGCTGTGGGCGGGAGACCGCGCGCCAAAACAGTACTGTGCGCGGGAGCTAAAAGGCTAAACATTTTTTTTGATCGAGAAAACGCTAAGTTGAGGCCACTTTCTGCCAACCCTTCGTACGTCTCTTGCTCCCTTCCCCTTTCCACTCACGCAGGCACCGCGCGCCACCACAGCTCCGCCGCCGAGCGCTGCCAGTAGGGCTCCGCTGCCGGGCGCCGCCAGGAGCCGCTGCCAGAGGCTAGTACCCGGCACCCCTGACGCCCAAATCACCGCCTCCCAATCCCGCCTCCCAATCCCGCCGCCCAAATCGCCGCCTCCCAATCCCGCCGGCGCCGAAGTCATCCCTGGTCGGATCCCCGCAACCTACAGCAGTAGGCCCCTGCCGCCGAATCCAACAGACGGCGCCGCCCTAGCCCCCCATCGCCCTAGCCCGCCGTCACCCTAGCCCACCGCCGGCCAGCAAGAGCGGTGCCGCTGCTGCATCCCCATTCCCCTCCGCATCCAAGTGTGCCATCTCCGCATCCCCTTCCTCTCATCCCCATTCCCCTGCGTGCTAGGGTTTCGGCACAGCTTACTTTTTTTGTATTTTTTTTCTTGGTTGTAGAATGGAGTAGACAAAGATGAGAAAGGCTACAAAGATTCAAGGTTTGGGTTGCTTCTCTTGCCCGCCATCTCTTCCCCTCTTTGGAGAATCAATTTCGATGTGATGTTTACTGCCTTAGTTGATTTTGCAGAGGAACCAGTAGGATTCAAGATCTTGTACACAACACAATCAAGATCTTCTACTGTCATTGCTTGATTGGTATGCTTTCCTTTTCTTATGAACTTTGTCTCTGCATTTGGCTTAGAACTGCAGGTTGTGTGTGATCTGTGATGTGATGATTTGGTTTCTTAAAACTGGACTAAATTTCCCCTATAGTTCTTATTGATGGCTTGTGGTGAGATAATTTTTTAGCATGTGTGGTGAAATTGATTTAATTTGGACAATTGTTTGGCATGATCTTTATTTTTTTATTGAACAACCCAATCTGAACTGAATGATTTTTTATTTTGGGAGTAATATTTCACTATTTTGACACTGCATTTTGTAAAAGGTGCGTCATGGATAAAATTTGGATGGATTAGCCTAGGTACATAATAAACCTATGACCATATACTAGAATCTGCATGCATAGGGTGTTTGGTCTGATATCTTGATCATCATTTGTAGGCAAACCCTTGTGTATAGAGAAGGAGTGGATATGTTTTTAGAGTTTGCCTTTAGTAATTCAGCAAAAGGAAATCAGATTTTGTGTCCCTGCAAGGCATGCAAGAACTCTTGTTGGAGGGTCCATAGTATTGTACTTGAGCACTTGATATGTGAGGGATTTACAGATGGGTATATAACATGGGTGAATCATGGTGAACCTAGTTCTAGTTTTTTCACAAATAGCAGCCAACATGAAAGGGTAGAAGTAGGGGACCCAAATGAAGAGGATGACATTTCTGGTTTACTTCAAGACATAGCTGGGGGTTTAGATGTCCAGGGGGACTTAGAAGTAGACAACACGAAGCAACACAATGAGGATATGGAAGCTTTTTACAAAATGGTAGAAGATGATGGCAAGGAGCTATATCCAGGTTGCAAGTACTCGAAGCTACGCTTCATTGTAAGATTACTGCATATCAAATTCATTGGGCGATGGAGTAACAAAAGCTTCGACATGCTATTAGAGTTACTTAAGGATGTCTTACCTAAAGAGTCATCACTTCCAAAAAAACTTTAATGCTGCTAAAAAATGGCAAAAGGTGTAGGACTTGGTTATGTGAAAATTCATGCATGTGAGAATGATTGCATACTATTTTGGAAGGAGCATGCGAAGAAAGATGTATGTCCAAAATGTGATACTTCAAGATGGAAATCAGAAAATAGTAGTCCTAGTGGAAAACATGTGCATAGGGTTCCTAGGAAAGTTCTGCGTTACTTCCCTATAAAGAAAAGGCTGCAATGGTATTTTATGTGCTCAAAAATAGAAGTGACACAAGGTGGCATGATGAAGGACGCACACAAGATGGTTTGTTGAGGCATCCTGTTGATGCTCCTTTCTGGAAAGATTTTGACTCTAAGCATCCAGTATTTTCATCAGAGAGTCGAAATCTTAGACTAGCTGTAGCTAGCGATGGCTTTAATCCTTTTAGGACCATGAAATCAACTTATAGCATTTGGCCTGTTATTTTGATCCCATACAACCTTCCACCTTGGAAGTGTATGAAGCAATCAAATTTCATCCTATCCTTGTTGATCCCTGGACCTAAGGCACCTTGTGGTGATATGGATGTCTTTCTTGAGCCACTGGTGGATGATATGGTAGAAATGTTTGTTCATGGTGTAAGAACATATGATGCTTCTAAGCGTGAACCCTTCCAACTGCGTGCTGCCATAGTTTGCACCATATCTGATTTTCCAGGTCTAGGTTATTTGGTGGCATGTGTCACTTCTGGCAAAGTTGCATGTCCTGAATGCCACTTAGATACATGTTCTTTCCAACTAAAAAAAGGAGGCAAGTGTGTCTACATGGGCCATCGTAGATTCTTAGATGCCGAACACAAGTTTTGGTTTGATGCAGATTCATTTGATGATACCACAGAACTTAGGCCAGCACCTAGACCTCTTAGTGGAGAGGAAATATTGGAGCTGATAGCCAATATATGCACAACCTTCAGAAAGGACCCAGTAACCAAGAAGCCAGCCAAGCGTTAGTGCAATCCAACTACAGAGGAGCCATCCAAGTGAAAATGCAAGAAAGTTAATGAGCCACCAACTGTTTGGAAAAGAAAATACATTTGGTTTAAGTTGCCATATTGGAAAGACCTACTTCTATGGCATAATTTTGATGTTATGCACATAGAAAAGATTGTGTGTTAGAATATTATTGACACACTTTTGGACACCGATGGAAAATCCAAGGATAACTTAAATGCTCGCTTGGACATCCAGAAACTTGGCATTAGAAGTGATCTTCATCCTGTTAGTGTAGAAGATAACTTTTATTTACCTCCAGCACAGTTTATAATGAGTCCTGATGATAGGGAAGCATTTTGCCAAGTATTGAAGGATGTGAAGTTCCCAGACGGTTATGCATCTGATATGCGTCGTAATGTGCAAGTTAAGGAGAAGAAGATAATTGGATTAAAGAGCCATGACAACCACATATTGTTGCAGCACTTACTTCCCATTGCTGTTCGGAATATACTGCCAAAAAGAGTAAGTGTAGCACTAATTCATGTGAGCAATTTCTTCAAGAAGATCTACTCACCCACTATTCGTATCAGTGATATGCAAAAACTAGAGGCTGAAATAGCTGAGACACTAAGTGTCCTTGAGACTATATTTCTACCATCTTTTTTTGATATCATGGTTCATTTGATGGTGCATCTGCCTGCTCAAGGAAGACTTGCTGGTCCTGTACACTATCGTAGCATGTGGGCAGTAGAGAGGTACCAAACTATTTCCAATTGCTATTGAGCATATTTGTAGTTAGATTCCACGCTAAAACTGTTACTTCATAGATATTTGATGAAGTTGAAGGGCTCTGTTCGTACTAGAAGTCATCCAGAGGGATCAATTTGTGAGGCCTACAAATTTGATGAGAGCCTTACTTTCTGCTCCAAATTTTTGAAAGGCTATGAGACTGGACAAGTAGGAAATGGTGAAAGTATGGACTGTGAAATTTGTACCACACCATTCTTCCAAAGCACAGGGCAAGCTTTGAGTGGCAAGTGCACTGTATCCATAGAATACAAGACTTGGGTTCAAGCACATAGATATGTATTATTCAACTATGATAAGATAGAACCATACTTGAAGTAAGCAATCCACACAACTTGGCACATTGCATTTCTCGTGTTCTTATCTATAAATTTCTCAATGGGTACCACACCTTTGCAGCAAACATGTGGAGTACCTTTCCTCGATAGGTCGCCACAATCAACGACAAATGACTCGTATCCATCATGAAATGTTTCATGATTGGTTTAGAAAGCATGTAAGTAAAGGCGTGATTAACATGTTCTGTTCAGATCTAATACAGTTAAATTAACTAGACATAATGTGATATTTACAGGTGGAAGGGTTAGTTGAAAGTGGTGTAGAAGTACCAGAAGAGATACATATTTTGGCAAATGAACCTTTCATGATTGCAACAACATACAATAGCTATGCAATTAATGGATTTAAATTCCATACGTTCTCCTATGATGAGGGTAGACTAGTTCAAGGCAGTGGAGTAGCTTTGGTTGCCCAGACCTCTTGCTTTGAAAATGGAAACAATGTGGACCTAGTTACGAGAAACAAGATATACTATGGCATCATCAAAGAAATCATTGAGTTAAACTATCGCAACAAAGGAAACATAGTTTTGTTTAAATGTGATTGGGTGGACAATCGCATTCAAGATAAATGGGTAAAAAAGATCAACTTGGGGTTACAAGTGTTAATTTAAAGCATTTATTCAATACTGGAGAAAATATGTTAGATGAACCTTTTATCTTGGCATCACAAGCTGTACAGGTTTACTATGTTAAGGAAGGTCCTGAATCAGATTGGTATGCTGTTGCCCAGTCAAAACCATGCGATCTTTATGATATGGCGGTTGAAAATGAAATACGTAACCCAATGAGTGATTTGGATGCAAATGTTGATCTCAGTGGTCTTTTTGGAGATGTTGTACATGTAAGGACTGATATAGATGGGGTCATTGTTGCTGAAAGAAAGAGGAAGTAAGTCTCAAACACCATCAATTGTTGCTGGTGCTATGCAGATTTTTCTTTGACATAATTGCTTTGTTGGTCTGAACTAATTGTTGATTGCTTACATACTTGCACTACTATTTTATGAGAATCCTGTACTAATTCATTTTTGTTTTTTAGGATAAGCAATGTCAAAAGCAAGGGGAAAAAGAAAATTCGTGGAGCCAACTGATTATGAAAATGGTGTGGAGCCAAATGTTTATGAATCTAAAAGGAATGAAAACATCAGGCTAAGGGTGCAGAAAATGCAAGAACTGAATATTCAAGCTACTGCACAACAACTTAGCTCAATGCATCAAACAAACAAAAATAAAAAGGCATGTATTCCCATGAATCTGAAATATATGGTCTCAAAGAATTCTGTGAAGTGTCTATGGAAATCTAAACTAATTGTGTCCCCAAATGTAGACCCAAACTCCTGTTGAGGCAACTGGACGTAACCTACGATCTAGCTCTAGAATAAGTGACGCACATGTTGATATGGAAGCTATGAATGAACATCCTAAGAATCAACTTAATGAAGGTATTCGTCTCTATGTTGTGACAACTAATAATGCAATGCATCATGCATACCTAAGTTGGGTGTACTATGTTGTATTTGTTTTCCAGATGTTCCCGAATAGCCCAAAAAAATGTTCGAGGACCTACTACAAAGGCTGATATCTATGCAAGGCAAAATAAGCCTAAACTCCAATTGGATGTCAATGCGTGTGGTCAACCTTGCGGACCATCAGGCACTAAATTTGCTAACTTCATTGGAACACTTGTGAGAACAAAGGGTTTCCCAATTGCACATGATGATTGGAGGAAGGTCTGTCCATGCAAAAAGTATAAGCTTTGGACAGATGCACAGGTAGTGAAATTGGTTGCAAATCTACCTACTACAGTCATGTGACTGAGTCCTAACTTATTATTTGTGTTGTATAGCTATATTGGCAAGTAGACAACTGTGTCTTCAATTGGTTTATGAAGACAACAGCTATGAAGTGGAAGGAGTTTAAAGCAGAATTGAAAAAGGTGTATGGTGATGACATGGAAGATGATGAACTGTTTGCTCTGTGCGATGACAGAGTTCATATGGATGACTGGAAGTGGCTAGTTAATCATTGGAGGTCTCCGGAGGCAGCTGTAAGTTACAAATTACTCGCTCATTTTCATAATGTATGTGGCATAGAATTATAAACATGAAATAATTTGGTAGGCCCGTTCTTTGAGGGGGAAAGCAAACCGTTCAAAGCTGACCCAAAACCATACAACTGGGAGTAAGAGTCATGCACGTGTTGGTACTGAAATGGTATGCAACATCTTTTTTTAGTTTGTTTTCCCTTTCTTCGTATCCTGTAACTACAATAACATATATATGGTTTAGGGTGAGGAGCTAGGGCATCTCCCTCATAGAGATGAATTGTTTATCAAAACTCACACACACACAAGAATGGAGTACCTCATAAAGGAGCTGCAACAACAATTATAAGTGTGATAAACACAACAATTTCTTATGCCATCATATTTTACTAATTTTTTTGCTTGCTGCAGAATGCACTTCAAGATGCAATTAGAGATAATCCTGTACTGAGAGACAAGAGTATCTAGGAAGGTGATGCTTATTCCTATGTTTGTGGGGCAGAGAAGAATGGATATGTTCGTGTTGTGGGTTTGGGGCCAAGTCCAGTAGATTTAGAAATGCCTGGAGCTAGAAAATACACATCAACAAGGCTTCAAATGGAGATAGAAGCTCGTCGGCAATATGATAAGAGAGTGGAAGATCTAACAAATCGTCTGGACATAATTCAAGAAACTCTAGATAGATTGCTGCAGCAACAGAATGCCAATAGCACTCCCCATGGATCTAATAATGCACTAGACGTGGTAACTGTTAACCTTTATCTCTTACATTTTTCTCATTGTCAGTGCAATAATTGTTCAATGGTTTTTACTTTGATTTAGAGCTTGAGGGCTGCACCAACCTATCATGATGAAGAAGTACATGAAGAACAAGAACAAGATGCTAGATCATATGCAGGGGATGATATGGCTGATATGCACTTATATGATGATGATGACTTTGTGAGTAGACAAGTGGTCCTTCGAGAGGAGCAACATAATGAGGTAATTTCCTTTGTGTTCTTGCTAGGCCTTTAAGCTGAATCAGACCATATTGCATTGGTATTAGTATTTTTACCCTACTAAAATATATTTTATGCTTCAGGGTGGCAGAGATGTGATACTATATAATGTAGTAAGGGCCTATGAAGTTGCTGTGGCAAAGGCTACCATTCAAACAAAGAACCCAAGGGCTATTGTTGGGGGTACTGCTCTTGGTGTGTAGTTCTGTGAAGTGGTTGTTAACCATGTGTTTATGAGGAACGCTGTACTGCCCCGTCCATATGAAGGGGCCACCACCATTCTAGAGGCTCGTGGGAGATGCATTGCTTGGCCACATGACAGAGTAATGGTCTAACTCTTTATATTCTTGAAGGATGACAAGAAGTCTCAGTATACTCTTAGTAATATATTTGTTTTCTACTAGATGAAGGATGACAAGAAGTCATTGTAGCAGTCAAAAGGTGGTGGCACAGCTTGAAGGTATTTTACTTGAACATTTTGATGTATATATTTAGCTAGCAGAGGAAGCCATAACTATTTGTTAATTGCATTGGTTAATTGCAACTGTTCAAAAAATAGTTATTCATGTATGCAAAACCTTCTCCATGCTCCTCTCAAGCTCATGTAGATACTATTGCACTTGACAAAGTAGCTCCTGTAAGGCTGTAACTCACATGAGCATACCGAGACAGATAAGGTCTCTGGCTCTCTGCTCAGAAACATACATCCTGTTTGTAGCATGTAAATCTTACTTTCAAGATATTGTACTTTTGCAATATGCATGTAGCACCCAAATGGAACACATGACAGCATATGAGACAGTTTGGTTCTGTAATGGTCCTTTACCAGCTAGAGTATAGTCGGGATCACCTGACCAAGCAGGAATAACTTCTAGTTGATCTTGCTCTTGTATCTGATCCCACATTTATCTCGTGTTTGACTTCTTGATTTGCTCTGTGAGTAGTGGCATGTGTCATTTTGTTTTGTGGGTGCCATTCGATTAGGTGCTACACAGATATAGTCAGGTGTCTGCCTTATTTCTTTGGCTGAACACAGTTACATGCCCAGGATATGTAATCTGCTCATCGTTACACATATTGCTTCTCGTAATGCTACTATGTGTTCCATTTGGGCAGTATATTTTTCTCCCATGAAAGTTTCATTGGGTCATAGTATTTATTTAAAGATGTATGATACAGTACTATGTTTTGTGTTGTCTGGTCATAGTCAGGTATCTGTCTTATACAATCTTGTGGTTGATACAGTTACATGACTGGTACATAGATGTCACTCATTGTTACTCATGTTGCTTTCACTTGCTGTCATGTGTTACATCTGAGTGCTACATCCATTTAAGAGTGCTCTATATTGCTCTTGTATAATTTTGTCCACTATAGGTTAGAAATACCATGTGACCCAATAATATGGCTGCAATGTATTGTCTGGACTACATACATATTATACTCGATTCTGAAGCATGTGTGAATTTGCTAATGATTCAGCTAGGATGAACAAGTCTGCAGTAATCAAGCGTTTCCTTTGTGTAAATATGAAATAGTTTTTGCTTATTGATGATTGCATCTAGGAAGGAAGATGGCAAACTGGTAGTGGGTTATTGTTCATATTTTTACTCCACTTATTAGCTAGGGAACTTAACATTTGAAGTCCAAACCCATGAAATGTGTATGTCTGTTGCAGTGTTTTAAATTGCAGGCTAAAGCATTTAGCGGCGCCTTCTAAAAAAACACTAAGCACGCTATAGCGGCTGCTATAGAAGTGCTAAGGCATATAGAAGCGCTAAGCAAATTATTGCCAAAAGAAGTAAGGGATTTTCAGCAGGAAACAATAAGGAGTCACATAGTAGATAGTAGTGACAATACACATAACACATAGGTGAGTAGGTGACACCCAGCCACTCACATAGTCACACAGTTCATAAGAATTTATCAAGCTAAAGCTTAAACAATAAGTAGTTTAAGACTTGTCCAGCCATCTAGGACATAAGCAAATAGTCGAATAGCCAACCAAATTAGTGTAGAATAGCTAGCGGAAGACATAAGTGTCTACTACCACATGGCCACATCACATTGGGCAGCATAAATAATGATTAATCACTTGATAATTGTAATCTAAAGATCTGAACAAAGTCATAGAAGATGATGCAGATGGTGAATGCATGTCAAAATGGTGATTCTCATCTTCTGACTTCGCACTATGGCCAAGTTAGACTTTCCCCTGAAGGCCTGAAGTTTTCACTTGACTGTCTTGGTGATCGCAACCCTTCATTTGCTTTCATGCCTTTTCTGTGGCTGGTGTATGCATTTTGCATGGGCGTCTTCACCTTTCCAGGAGTTGAGGTGCATGATCCCAACAATATGGTGAGATCCACTTTGGCCCCTCTAACTCTTTTTTGCCTTTTGAACTAGAAGGGTAATGCTTTAGTTAAAAGGCTTTGCATGTGTGGATGTTCTAGTTCTTGGCATATATGGATTCTTTTTCATCTCTTGCTAATTTTACTGCAGTTCAGCTTGTAATGATCATTCTTTCTTTTTTGAATATGTACTCATCATCTTTAGTCTACTGTTTGCTATTAGTGATATTTGTTACAATACAAGAGCATATATAATAGTTTAGTTTAGATTTGCCTATCACTAGTACCTAGGCAGTGCCCTTGTAGTAGTAGCTCATCTGAGGCAAGTATGCCAGAAAACAGAGCTTATGGAGTTGAAAACATAGCAATATAAATGTGTCAATTCAAGGTCCTCTTAGCTGCTGTAATATAAATGTGTCAATTCAAGGTGCCATCTACACATAGTAATATAAATGTGTCCCATAATTTTGGAATTTGGCATACTGTGCATTTCATATTAGGAGTTAATGTACAGAGCACATTGCAGTGATATTTCACATTTTTTTCATGTTAGGTACTATGTGGTGTTGCAAGTATTTTGGATTGGCAAGCTTTTGAGGTTCGATCAAAGAGCTGTTACATGTTCTGTAGAGTGGCAACAACCATATGTGCACGAAGCTGGTGTTCAAGTATTTTGGAGTGGCAGCAACCATGGAGTGGCAGCAACCATATGGCAGCAACCATATTTTGGAGTGGCAGCAACCATGGAGCTTTAGTCATAACCAATTAATATAAGACTTGTACTATGTCTATATATGTATGTAACTGACTAATCTATATCTTGGACCTATATGGCTCTATGTACTTGACTTGCTATATATATATATCAAGTTGGTGTATGTATGGAAGATCTAATATATTATTTATACAAAAAATCAAGTGAATTTGTTCAATGTGATGCCTTCTATATGAGCAAAAGTGGATTTGTTAAATTATTTTAATTATAATTATATTTTGCCGATAGTTTTTTTTTTGGTAGGGTATGGTTTGTAAAATACCTTGGAAATCGTTTGGCCAACATACAAACTGTCGGCAAAGGCCTTAACTATCGGCGTAGGTCTTAACTGTCGGCAAAGAATCAACTGTCGACAAAGGTTTCAACTGTCGGCGTAGGTAGAGCATTTGCCTACATATAAAGTGTCGGCGATTCTGTTAACTGTCGGCAAAAGTTTCGCCGACGGCTTCTAGCGCGGCTGTTTCTAAACTGTCGGCAAAACTTTTCGCGGGAGGTTATCTGTCGACAAAGGTACCCTTTACCTACAATAGAAAGTGTCGGCAAAAGTATGTTGTGTTATAGTGATAGTTAAAAGACGAACGTGTCTAAAAAAGCCAAAGCGTATTATAATTTAGAATGGAGTAAGTATTGAGGGATAATTGTGCCATTGACCTGGCTTCATATGTCTAATTGTCAATTTTCGGTCCCTATGAAAATGAAGTTGCCCCTAGTTCATGTACAAATTCTCCTTTCTCCTATTTTGTTTGCCCTACTTATACGGACAACAATGTGTTTGTACCAGATTGGTATCACCCACTCATATCCATATCCATCATATTTTTTTACCTGCTAAGAAACCCATACCCATGTGCGGGGTGCAATTTTGTGCCCATACCCATGCTCATATGGGTACCAAGTACCCACGAGTACGGTTTCCCATAACCGAGAAGAAATGCACACATGCATTAAACTATGATTATATGAGAAAATAATGGAACTACAAACATGTAACAAAATGTAAACAAAAAATGGCATGTATATGGCACTAGGTGTGCTAGTTGGATCATGTTTTGGAGTACTTAGGTTGGGAAGGCTTTAAATTATAGTTTCATGTCGTGTATATATAGCTATGAGTTTATAGGTTTGGGTAGAGCAGAGCCATTCCCGTACCTATATGAACCCAATAGGTAAGGATTTGCCCATTAATATACCCATGGTTTAGTAAGTTAGCCTGCACCCATACCTTAATTTAGAAAAAGCAAGGGAGAAGAGTTGTGGCCTGTGGGAGAGAGGAAAGAGGAAGATGAGGAGAGAAAATGATAAGATGACGATATGCCACATGGTGATTATAGCCAGGCAACTTTGTGAGGAGACCCAAACATTCGATTTCCTACACTTGGCGCCCAACAGCTGACGAAGACAACTCCTATGAGAATAAGATAACCAAGGTCAAAACCAAACAGAGTTGAGGTAACCTGTTGGTAGATTTAGACAATTTTAGTAGACATGCATCTAAATAGCCCCTTAGAGCAAGCCCGACGCTAACCACCATGGAGCAGTGGTTTCAGGAGAGAGAGAGAGAGAGAGAGAGAGAGAGAGAGAGAGAGAGAGAGAGAGAGAGAGAGAGAGAGAGAGAGAGAGTATGACATGCTAGCTAAACCAACATGGTACTACGACTACATCGTAGCAGTACGAAACATAGCTGTACGTCTTGGATGCGTCTTGTGTCTTTTGCCCCTCAATTATCCCCTCTCATTCTCTCTTTGACCATAGTTTTTTTTTTCCCAAACCACTGGTGCCTTTGCAAGCTTCTCTGCAGTTCTGCAAGCTATCAGTTTTCTACACTGTCTCCTCCATGGTGATTGCTACCGATGTGGCGATATGAAGCCAACGTCCAGAGTGGAGCGTTGGGGACGGCCTCAATGGCCCTACAAGATTGTCCTGCCTCATGCGTTCTCGAACTGACCACATGAATGGCATGATGACGCTATCGGGTCATTGTTGGTGGATCACCTCGTGTTCACTGCTTATTCTAGACATGCCATTAAAGGTTATGTTAAATTCATTGAGGTTCTGCTCCTTGCACATTCCTAATTTCTCCGTCATGAATATTCTTTTTGAGAAAAAAATTAATAAATTATTTGAAAGATCTCTCCGTTTTTAAGTTTTTAAGTTGGCGGTATGCATATCTAGCGGACGTTCAAATTATTCAATTTGTAGACCATTTAAGTCCTCCATTAGTGGGCCGAATCAGGGTCATTCTCATGGGTCGGGCCTTAATTCGGTCCATTAAAAATACGACTCGCACCCACGGACCCACCAACCACGCCGCCGGCCACCTTTCTTCCCCTTCCTCCTATCCGATCCCCAACTACTCCGTCTCACGCGGTCACGCCTCTCCTCCTCTCGCCGCCATCGCACCCACCCCTCCATCCCCACCCCACGTCGCGTCGTCACGGCGGCGGAGATGCAGGCCGCCGCCGCCTTCAACCGGGCAGCGTTCACCGCCCGCCCGCTGCATCGCCCCCCAAGGCCCCTCCTTCACCTGTACGCTCGGCTCATTTCCATCCTCTTGAGTCTTGACGTGTTAGCTAGTCAGTTATTAGTTTCCCGCCTTCACGTGCTGATTAGGTCATGTGGCTTTGGTGAATTTTGCAGAGCTGGGGCGGAGGATGCTTTGGCGGGAAGAAGAGGCGCGCCCCTGACACGGCCCCGGTGCTCCGGGAGCCTCTCCGTCGGCGTCAGCAGCTACGGCAGCGGTAAGGACGGAGAAACCGTAGGTTCAGATATTGCCGTAGCTGCAGTTATTATGCTACCTTGCTTATCTAGGAAGCAAAACTCGGGAGGCATTACAAGTATGCTATAGTTTATCGAGTTCAGAATAAATAAACAATTGAACATGATCCTAAAGGAAAGGGAGACACTGAGGCAGAAGGTTTTGATTTGTGTATAATGGCCTGTTACCAAATAAGCTTCTTTCAGCCTAAAAGAAGCTTAGTGGTTTTCCCAAGGCAATTGATGTGAACAATTGAGCATGTTGCCTTTTTGTTGACTAAAAACCTGCACAAAGTCTGCAAAAATCGTCTCTTCTGGTCAACTCTATCGTTCTGGGAGATAAGAGAAATGCTGAGACACAATTTGCCCTGTGACATCCACAAATGTTACCTCCTTGGGAAACCATAAATCACCTGTGTCCCTGCCCAGTTTGCTTAACTTAGCCCCCCTTATTTTTTTGGTGAATCTGGGAAATGGTTACTGGCTGATAAGAACCGTATCCCTCTGGATTGTCCTGATAAGATCAAACGAGATGGAATCTAGGTACAAAACTTACTTTTCATTTTTTAGATAATGAAACTTACTTTTCATATTGTGAGACTGGGGTTTTACCTGTCTTTGTTTATTGAGGCTATGCAGAAATACCTATAACTTTTCTTTTCTTTTTTCCATTCTTTTGGTCTGCAATTGTTTCTAGGGCCACAGTGTGTTAATACTGAGTTAGTCAATCATGTTTCAGCTCGAAATGATAACTTCAAAAAAGTTTCATTCACTTAGGGACTGTTTGGTTCTTGACCAGAACTGGCCATGCCGCAAGCAGGGCGACCAAAAAGTGTATGCGGCTGTTTTCGTGAATTCAGCATGCCGCAAGTTAGGTTGCGAAGCAAACAGAGGCTAATTGTAGGTGCAGTGAGTTCTGGCGTGCTCTGGACATGAACCGAATTACACCCTTAGTTAGAATTCGAAACAAGCATTTTGAATTATGTTTGGGTGTATTTACACTTTGATTGGTGAAGTGAAAATCTTGCAACTGAAGCTGCTTGTCTACCATATCTCTCCAGTGGAGATATTGAGTTAGCATTTAGCAAAACTTAGCCGGACATGTGATCAATGAACCTTTAATACATGCCCTTAATACTAATTTTCTGTGGCTAACAGATAATTGTCTTTAGGTTTTTCATCATCATGGTTGTTATTTCAGTTATTTTTTTTTTAAGCTGGAAGACTCTGTCTTCAGTTTTGTGCTTTTGTGCTGTTGGTTGTTTTAGTACCAGCATTAGCTACTGTATCTGCAATGCAGTTGACCTATCTATTGCATCTGCAGAGCACACTCCAGTATTTCCAAGACAACAATCATGGGATCCCTACAAGC
>NW_027097938.1:0-28586 GCF_019320115.1 Miscanthus floridulus | reverse complement strand
CTAACAGACCGAAACGAGATTCCATTGACCCAGGTCACCTAGGGAGTACCATCGGGTGTGTCCAAAATGATTTTCGAGCCTATGGTATGTTCGGCGCAACCGTGCACCTATCTTGCACCGACATTGGCTCCCAATAGACCGAAACGAGATTCCACTTGACCACGTCACCTAGGAGTGCCATCGGGTTCGTCCCAAAATGATTTCTGAGCCTATGGTATGTTCGGCGTAAACTGTGCACCTATCTTGCACTGAAACTGGCTCCCAACGGACCGAAACCAGACCCCACATGACCCACGGTCACCTAGGAGTTCCATCGGGTGTGTCCAAAACGATTTCTAAGCAAATGGTATGTTCGGCGCCAACCGTGCACCAATCTTGCACCGACACCGGCTCCCAACAGACCGAAACGAGATTCCACATGACCACCGTCACCTAGGAGTTCCATCGGGTGTGTCCAAAATGATTTCCGAGCAGCCAATTGGTATGTTCGGCACCAACCGTGCACCTATCTTGCACCGACACTGGCTCCTAACAGACCGAAACGAGATTCCACTTGACCCACGTCACCTAGGAGTACCATCGGGGTGTGTCCAAAATGATTTCCGAGCCTATGGTATGTTCGGCGCCAACCGTGCACCTATCTTGCACTGACACTGGCTCCCAACAGACCGAAACGAGATTCCACTTGACCCACGTCACCTAGGAGTACCATCGGGTGCGTCCAAAATGATTTCCGAGGCTATGGCATGTTTGGCGCAAACCGTGCACCTATCTTGCACCGACACTGGCTCCCAACAGAAAGAAACGAGATTCCACATGACCCACGTCACCTAGGAGTACCATCGGGTGCATCCAAAACGATTTCCGATCCTACGGAATGTTTGGCGCAAACGATGCACCTATCTTGCGTCAAGATTAGCACCCACCTCCAAACGGACCAAAACAAGCTTCCGCTTGAGCCTCATCACCTACGAGTACCATTGGGTGCGTCCAAAATGATTTCTGAGCCTATGGTACACTCGGCGCACACCATGCACCTATCTTGCACCGACACCAACACTGTCTCCAAATGAACCGAAAAGAGATTCCACATTACCCACGTCACCTTGGAGTTCCATCGCACCTATCTTGCACCGACACTGGCTCCCAACAGACCAAAATGAGACTCCACATGTACCCACGTCACCTAGGAGTACCATCGGGTGCGTCCAAAATAATTTCTGAGCCTATGGTATGTTCGGCGCAAACCGTGCACCTATCTTGCACCGATACTGGCTCCCAACAGACCAAAACAAGACTCCACATGACCCATGTCACCTAGGAGTTCCATCGGGTGTGTCCAAAACGATTTCTGAGCCTATGGTATGTTCGGCTCAAACCGTGCACCTATCTTGCACCGACACTGGCTCCCAACAGACCGAAACGAGATTCCACTTGACCCACGTCACCTAGGAGTACCATTGGGTGCGTCCAAAACGATTTCTGAGCCTATGGTATGTTCGGCGCCAACCGTGCACCTATCTTGCACCGACACTGGCCCCCAACAGACCGAAACGAGATTCCACTTGACCCACGTCACCTAGGAGTACCATCGGGTGCGTCCAAAACGATTTCCGAGCCTATGGTATGTTCGGCGCCAACCGTGCACCTATCTTCCACCGACACTGGCTCGCAATAGACCGAAACGAGATTCCACTTGACCCACGTCACCTAGTGATGGGACAAGGGGTTGTTCCTGATCTTTTGGTGAGTGTGGATAAACTCGATTTGGGGTGGATTCGACGTTGGCTGTCCGACTACAACGACCACAAGGTTGCTGCGCCTTAGCAACAGGTACACCGGCTCCGATTGTGATGTTCTTGCCGTGCCAAGAACACCATGAACCTGCAAGCAACCGAGAACAAGCAAGAACAAGATGAACAAGCAAATAACTCACGGATTTAAGCCAAAGGCCGAATCTGAATCACAAGTTGGGGTCTTGAAACAAGCAAATCGGGTGGTCTAGTCGACACACGCGTTTACAAGGAAGAAGCAGCAGCTATCTTGCATCTAAACAAAACCCAACCTCATTCTGATGGCTGCTGGCTCTATTTATAAGGAGGAGAGCACAAGGGGGAGTGGGAAACCCTAATCTAGGCGTCCCTCAATGGGCTGTAGGTCTGTGCGTCCTTTGGCTTGCTGCGCACAGATTCTGTAGATTCTGATAGTGGGGTTGGACCCATGTGAAAGAGGACGACGCGCTCTTTCCAACAAGTCAAAAACCAGCTTCATTGGATCTCGTATCAAGGAGTTATGGTACTTTTGATGGAGTGTTTCCTGCTGTCTCGAGATGAGCTGAGCGCCCCATTAATGATGATTCCCACTTGTTCGGCTGCTCCATCCTCATCATGGGGTCTAAACATGAGGCAATGGGGTCTTGACCAACATTCCTAAGAATAAGACAATCATCACCATGATTTAGTAGCATCCAATTCTGAGACGAGTTTGTATGAACAGCGAGGAACGACTTTACCTGATAATTAAGTTGTTGTGCTCGAGCTCTTGTCATCGGACCTTGTTGTGCAGCAGGTGTGGTTGTATCAATGGAAGGGATGTCCTCATCATCCTCCCCTTCTTGCATTTGAGTCGTCCTCGACTCTAGTTCATCCTCTTCTCCCAAATATGGTTTCAAATCTGCAATGTTAAAAGTGGGGCTAACCCCAAAAGCTGCAGGTAGCTCAAGTTTGTACGCATTATCATTAATCCTTTCTAACACTTTAAAAGGACCATCGGCTCTAGGCAGCAACTTAGACTTTCGCAAATCAGGGAACCTATCTTTTCTCAAATGGAGCCAAACTAGATCACCAGGTTCAAAAATGACATGTTTCTTCCCTTTGCTACCAGCTAGTTTATACTTTGCGTTCATGCACTCTATTTTCTCTTTAGTGGTTTCATGCAATTTTAAGATCAGTTCAGCACGTTGTTTAGCATCAAAGTTCACTCGCTCCGAGGTCGGAAGAGGTAACAAATCAATAGGAGCACGTGGCACAAACCCATAAACAATCTCAAAAGGGCTTTTCTTAGTGGTAGAATGCTGTGAACGATTATAAGCAAACTCAACATGAGGCAAGCACTCTTCCCACATTTTTATGTTCTTTTTCAAAACAGCCCTAAGCAAAGTAGATAATGTTCTATTGACAACCTCAGTTTGTCCATCAGTTTGGGGATGACAAGTAGTGGAAAATAAAAGCTTAGTCCCTAGCTTAGCCCACAAAGTTCTCCAAAAATGACTAAGAAATTTTGCATCCCGATCAGAAACAATGGTGTTAGGCACACCGTGCAATCGAACAATCTCACGAAAGAACAAATCAGCAACATGTGTAGCATCATCGCTCTTATGACATGGTATGAAATGTGCCATTTTAGAAAATCTGTCCACAACAACAAACACACTATCCCTCCCCTTCTTTGTTCTAGGCAGTCCTAAAACAAAGTCCATTGAAATATCTTCCCATGGTGCACTTGGAACAGGAAGAGGCATGTATAAACCATGAGGATTAAGGTGTGACTTAGCTTTCTGGCATGTTGTGCAGCGAGCAACGAACCTCTCCACGTCTCTCCTCATCTTGGGCCAAAAGAAATGACCAGCAAGGATGTCCTCTGTCTTTTTCACACCAAAATGTCCCATGAGTCCTCCTCCATGCGCTTCCTGCAACAATAACAAACGCACAGAGCTAGCTGGAATGCATAGCTTGTTAGCTCTAAAGACAAACCCGTCGGTAAGGATGAATCTGTTCCATGTTTTCCCCTCTTGGCAATTCAGCAATACATCTTTGAAATCATTGTCATGTGCATATTGTTCCTTAATAGTTTCCAAACCAAAGATTTTAAAGTCAAGTTGTGAAAGCATGGTGTAACGTCTAGACAAAGCATCAGCAATTATATTTTCCTTCCCCTTTTTGTGTTTGATGACATAAGGAAAGGACTCGATGAATTCAACCCACTTGGCATGTCTACGGTTCAGTTTTGCTTGACTACGGATGTGTTTCAAAGATTCATGATCAGAATGTATGACAAACTCTTTGGGCCACAAATAATGCTGCCATGTTTCCAAAGTCCGAACTAGAGCAAGCAATTCCTTATCATAAGTAGAATAGTTCAAACTAGGGCCACTCAACTTTTCACTGAAATACGCCACAGGTTTCCCCTCTTGTAACAGCACACCACCCAACCCAATTCCACTAGCATCACATTCAAGCTCAAAGGTTTTGTTGAAATCAGGAAGTTGGAGTAAAGGTGCATGAGTTAACTTATCTTTGAGCGTGTTGAAAGCATCCTGTTGGGTTGCAGCCCAAGTGAAGGTTGCACCCTTCTTGGTGAGTTCATGCAGCGGGGCTGCAATGGTGCTGAAGTCCTTCACAAATCGACGGTAGAAACTAGCAAGTCCTAGAAAACTCCGCACTTGTGTGACCGTGCAGGGAACAGGCCAGCTGTGTATGGCCTCAACCTTGGCTTGATCAACTTCGATTCCCTGCGGTGTCACAACATATCCAAGAAAAGAAACTCGATCTGTGCAAAAGGTGCACTTCTCAAGATTGCCAAACAAGTGTGCATCCCGTAGAGCATTGAAAACGGCACGCAAATGATCAAGATGTTCCTCTAATGATCTACTATATATCAAGATGTCATCAAAGTATACCACCACGAATCTGCCAATAAAAGAGCGTAAAACCTCATTCATTAATCTCATGAAAGTGCTGGGTGCATTAGTCAATCCAAAGGGCATGACAAGCCATTCATATAAACCAAACTTAGTTTTAAACGCTGTTTTCCATTCATCTCCTAGCTTCATACGAATCTGGTGGTAACCACTACGCAAATCAATTTTAGAGAACACAATTGAGCCACTCAATTCATCAAGCATATCATCTAACCTTGGAATAGGATGACGATATCTGATTGTGATGTTGTTTATCGCTCTACAATCAACACACATGCGCCATGATCCATCCTTCTTAGGAACTAAAAGCACGGGAACGGCACAAGGGCTAAGAGACTCACGCACATAACCTTTGTTGAGCAATTCTTGTACTTGTCTCTGAATCTCTTTTGTCTCATCCGGGTTGGTCCTATACGGCGCACGATTAGGCAAGGAAGCCCCAGGGGTGAGGTCAATCTGGTGTTCAATCCCTCGAATTGGTGGCAGCCCCGGTGGTACCTCCTTTGGAAAAACATCGGCATACTCCTGCAAAAGATTAGTGACAGCAGGAGGCAAAGAAATAGATGTATCTTCGAGTGAAAATAAAGTTTCTTTGCAAACCAAAGCATAGCAAACAGTAGTACTAGCATCAATCTCATCCAAATCAGATTTGGTGGCAAAGTAACAAGAGCCTTTCAGCTTGATCTCATTTTTATTATGATGAACAGATTTGCTAGACTTCTTCTTATGTTTCTCAAGTTCATTAGCGACAATCTGATTTTCACTAGCAACAGCCTGATTCTTAAGTTTGCTAGCTCTAGCAAGTTCATCTCTTAGAATAGCCTCAGGGGACATGGGGTGCAACACAATCTTCTTGTCATTATGCACAAAAGAGTATTGATTTGTTTTACCAAAGTGCAAGGAATCTTTATCAAACTGCCATGGTCTACCTAACAACATAGAGCATGCTTGCATAGGCACAACATCGCAGTCAATGGAATCATGATAAGAACCAATGGCAAACTCTACCCTTACCAATCGTGTTACCTTCACCTTGCCGCTGCTGTTAAGCCACTGAATGTAGTAAGGCTGCGGGTGTGGTTTTGTGCTCAACAAAAGCTTCTTCACCATTTCAGCACTTGCCAAGTTGTTGCAGCTTCCTCCATCTATGATCACACGGCAAGAGCGTTCCTTGATCACACACTTGGTTTGAAACAAAGTGTGGCGCTGATTTTGCTCAGCCCTCTCCATTTGGGCACTTAGCACCCGCTGCACCACGAGGCTCTCATAGTGCTCAGCAGCTTCAGCCCCAATGTGCTCTTCGTCTTGTTGGAAATCATCTCCTTCCGCTACATTGTTAGCAGCAAGCAAAGCATATGTTTCTTCATCAAAATCACTAGCAGAGGAATACCCACCATCAGCTCGCACAACCATCACACGTGTGCTTGGGCAGTCCTTGCGTACGTGGCCATATCCTTTGCAGCGTAGGCACTGAATATCCCTTGTTCTCCCCGTGGATACCACCGAGGATGAACTCTTGGCAGATGTAGCCGTTGCTCCTCTAGTTGGTTCACTTGGGCATGGTACAGAATTTGTTGTAGAGGAGCGTGGCTTGATGGTCGAGGAAGATTGTGGGGGTGCACGCGTTGACGGTGCAGCAGCATTGGAGGGTGTCCACGGGCTAGCACGACCTGCAGGAATGTTAGCCCTCATGCTAGCTCGTCGTCCCTGCACTTCTCGTTCAGCTTTACAAGCAAGGTGAAATAAACGATTGACAGAATTATATTCCTTATAAGCTAGAATATCCTGAATCTCCCGGTTCAGCCCACCCATAAATCTAGCTATGGCACCATCCTCATTTTCCTCTAGCCTGCAACGAAGCATACCCATTTGTAGCTCTTGATAGTATTCTTCTACAGATTTGGATCCTTGCCTCAATTGTTGCAACTTATGTAAAAGATCACGGGAATAATAAGAAGGAACAAATCTGGCCCGCATGACCCGTTTCAAAGCATCCCAAGTTGGTGTGTTATTTGGGTTCTTACGATGGTATTCAGACCACCAAACAGAGGCAAAGTCAGTAAACTCACTAGTTGCAGCCCTAACACGTTTGTCCTCAGGGAAATCATGGCAAGTAAATTTCTGATCAACAGCTAATTCCCAACTAAGGTACATATCAGGATTATACCTCCCATCAAAAGCAGGTATGGTGAATTTAATCTTGCCAAATGAGTCATCGGCACGTACCTCTTGCCGTGGTCGGCAAGGACCTGTCTCATGGCGGCGGCGATGTTGTTCGATGCGTCGATGACCATTCAGCTCCTCATCAAGCTCAGTGTCCGCTGCATATTCTTCTTCATCATGACCAGCAGCACTGCCCATGGTGTTGTTGTTGTTGTGATTGCGTCGTTCGAAACCATCACAGCGATTCTGTTCCATCCTCTCCAATCGCTCCAAGACACCTACAAGAGATGTATTAACAGAACCAAGAGTGCCTTCCAAGGAAGCCAACTTGGTGTTGGTCTCAATCTGAGCCGTCTCCAATTGACCAAGGCGCTCATTGGTGACACGAACATCCTCATCAAGGTGTTCAGCATGGAGCCTCACTTTGCGTTCAAAGTGTTGCAGCAAGGCTTTTGATCGAGGTGATTGTGGAGGGGTCCTTTCACCTTCTCCTGCCATGGTTAGTATGTAGCAAGGGAAACACAAGAAAATATGTCCTACCAACTAACTGAATTAGGTGGCAACAATTTTCATTCTCTCAGCATGTGCAACCGAGTTCTTACAAGTCCTTACCTTGCTATGCAGATGGTGTTGGCGACGACAAGAACAACACAAGTAGTAGCAAGTAGAACCCTGTGACGTTGTAGATAATTTGTGGAGCTGTAGGTGGCTTAAAAAAAATCAAGGTACAGCTGGAACCACGTTAGTCAATGCAAGTTGAATAAGTGTTCAAAGATAGTACCGTGCTGGTCCTAGGCTAACCCGTGCTAGAGACGCGAGCCTAGACACAAATGTTGTCACCGGACAGTAGCAAACAATGGAAATGATGAGAGTAAATAGCATCAACTTAACCCTTCTTTTTTTTCTTTCTTTCTTTCTTTCCTCCTTTTCCTTTCTTTTTCTTTTCTATTTTCTTTTTCTTTTCTTTTCTTTTCTTTTCTTTTCTTTTCTTTTCTTTTCTTTTCGACAAGTAGCACAAACTGAACTTTTGCAATATGATTATAACAAGAATGCAGCAAGTAGCATAGACTTTCTTTTACTAGGGATAAGGATTGCAACAAGTAGTACAAATATGCAATTTGAACTCTCTTATTTTCAGAACTGAGTGTACTCAGATTTGCACCAAAACGACAGGTGCATAAGGTAGTGTTTGTGTAGGCACGGCTGAAGGTGATGGTGGTGAGGGTTTCAGCGAAAAGGTCGAGAAAACAGCGGTGCTTTTGCTGCTGGTTGTGGTGGTATTGGTGGAGATTGCAGCGGCTGAAGTGGGGGGAAAGGCAACAACGGATTGTGTGGTGACTGAAACGTGACAAGAACTCGAAACTCTAAAGGATTAGAACCTAAGAACCAGCACTTGACACCACGATGTAAACCACAAACTCAACAAGCAAAGAACTAAGCAGATCAGCAAGGCTCAAACTTGTGTTTGGAATTTCAGTTCTATCCTATTTTTATATTTCTGGACTATAGGTAAAGTAATGAACGGTAAATCACTCACCAAAGAACCTTGCTCTGATTACCACATGATGGGACAAGGGGTTGTTCCTGATCTTTTGGTGAGTGTGGATAAACTCGATTTGGGGTGGATTCGACGTTGGCTGTCCGACTACAACGACCACAAGGTTGCTGCGCCTTAGCAACAGGTACACCGGCTCCGATTGTGATGTTCTTGCCGTGCCAAGAACACCATGAACCTACAAGCAACCGAGAACAAGCAAGAACAAGATGAACAAGCAAATAACTCACGGATTTAAGCCAAAGGCCGAATCTGAATCACAAGTTGGGGTCTTGAAACAAGCAAATCGGGTGGTCTAGTCGACACACGCGTTTACAAGGAAGAAGCAGCAGCTATCTTGCATCTAAACAAAACCCAACCTCATTCTGATGGCTGCTGGCTCTATTTATAAGGAGGAGAGCACAAGGGGGAGTGGGAAACCCTAATCTAGGCGTCCCTCAATGGGCTGTAGGTCTGTGCGTCCTTTGGCTTGCTGCGCACAGATTCGGTAGATTCTGATAGTGGGGTTGGACCCATGTGAAAGAGGACGACGCGCTCTTTCCAACAAGTCAAAAACCAGCTTCATTGGATCTCGTATCAAGGAGTTATGGTACTTTTGATGGAGTGTTTCCTGCTGTCTCGAGATGAGCTGAGCGCCCCATTAATGATGATTCCCACTTGTTCGGCTGCTCCATCCTCATCATGGGGTCTAAACATGAGGCAATGGGGTCTTGACCAACATTCCTAAGAATAAGACAATCATCACCATGATTTAGTAGCATCCAATTCTGAGACGAGTTTGTATGAACAGCGAGGAACGACTTTACCTGATAATTAAGTTGTTGTGCTCGAGCTCTTGTCATCGGACCTTGTTGTGCAGCAGGTGTGGTTGTATCAATGGAAGGGATGTCCTCATCACCTAGGAGTACCATCGGGTGCGTCCAAAATGATTTCTGAGCCTATGGTATGTTCGGCGCAAACCGTGCACCTATCTTGCACCGAAACTGGCTCCGAACGGACCGAAACAAGACTCCACATGACCCACGTCATCTAGGAGTTCCATCAGGTGTGTCCAAAATGATATCTGAGCCAATGGTATGTTCGGCGCCAGCCGTGCACCTATCTTGCACCGACACAGGCTCCCAACAAACTGAAACAAGGTTCCACTTGACCCAGGTCACCTAGGAGTACCATCAGGTGTGTCCAAAATGATTTCTGAGCCAATGGTATGTTCGGCACCAACCGTGCACCTATCTTGCACCGACACTGGCTCCTAACAGACCGAAACGAGATTCCACTTGACCCACGTCACCTAGGAGTACCATCAGGTGCGTCCAAAATGATTTCCGAGCCTATGGTATGTTCGGCACAAACCGTGCACCTATCTTGCACCGACACTGGCTCCCAACAGACCGAAACGAGATTCCACTTGACCCATGTCACCAAGGAGTACCATCGGGTGCGTCCAAAACGATTTCCGAGCCTATGGTATGTTCGGCGCCAACCGTGCACCTATCTTGCACCAACACTGGCTCGCAATAGACCGAAACGAGATTCCACTTGACCCACGTCACCTAGGAGTTCCATCGGGTGTGTCCAAAATGATTTCTGAGCCAATGGTATGTTCGGCGCCAACCGTGCACCTATCTTGCACCGACACTGGCTCCAAACAGACCGAAACCAGATTCCACTTGACCCACGTCACCTAGGAGTACCATCAGGTGTGTCCAAAATGATTTCCGAGCCTATGGTATGTTCGGTACCAACCGTGCACCTATCTTGCACCGACACTGGCTCCTAACAGACCGAAACGAGATTCCACTTGACCCAGGTCACCTAGGAGTACCATCGGGTGTGTCCAAAATGATTTTCGAGCCTATGGTATGTTCGGCGCAAACCGTGCACCTATCTTGCACCGACATTGGCTCCCAATAGACCGAAACGAGATTCCACTTGACCCACGTCACCTAGGAGTGCCATCGGGTTCGTCCAAAATGATTTCTGAGCCTATGGTATGTTCGGCGTAAACTGTGCACCTATCTTGCACTGAAACTGGCTCCCAACGGACCGAAACAAGACCCCACATGACCCACGTCACCTAGGAGTTCCATCGGGTGTGTCCAAAACGATTTCTAAGCAAATGGTATGTTCGGCGCCAACCGTGCACCAATCTTGCACCGACACCGGCTCCCAACAGACCGAAACGAGATTCCACATGACCCACGTCACCTAGGAGTTCCATCGGGTGTGTCCAAAATGATTTCCGAGCCAATGGTATGTTCGGCACCAACCGTGCACCTATCTTGCACCGACACTGGCTCCTAACAGACCGAAATGAGATTCCACTTGACCCACGTCACCTAGGAGTACCATCGGGTGTGTCCAAAATGATTTCTGAGCCTATGGTATGTTCGGCGCCAACCGTGCACCTATCTTGCACTGACACTGGCTCCCAACAGACCGAAACGAGATTCCACTTGACCCACGTCACCTAGGAGTACCATCGGGTGCGTCCAAAATGATTTCCGAGGCTATGGCATGTTTGGCGCAAACCGTGCACCTATCTTGCACCGACACTGGCTCCCAACAGAAAGAAACGAGATTCCACATGACCCACGTCACCTAGGAGTACCATCGGGTGCATCCAAAACGATTTCCGATCCTACGGAATGTTTGGCGCAAACGATGCACCTATCTTGCGTCAAGATTAGCACCACCTCCAAACGGACCAAAACAAGCTTCCGCTTGAGCCTCATCACCTACGAGTACCATTGGGTGCGTCCAAAATGATTTCTGAGCCTATGGTACACTCGGCGCACACCATGCACCTATCTTGCACCGACACCAACACTGTCTCCAAATGAACCGAAAAGAGATTCCACATTACCCACGTCACCTTGGAGTTCCATCGCACCTATCTTGCACCGACACTGGCTCCCAACAGACCAAAATGAGACTCCACATGACCCACGTCACCTAGGAGTACCATCGGGTGCGTCCAAAATAATTTCTGAGCCTATGGTATGTTCGGCGCAAACCGTGCACCTATCTTGCACCGATACTGGCTCCCAACAGACCAAAACAAGACTCCACATGACCCATGTCACCTAGGAGTTCCATCGGGTGTGTCCAAAACGATTTCTGAGCCTATGGTATGTTTGGCTCAAACCGTGCACCTATCTTGCACCGACACTGGCTCCCAACAGACCGAAACGAGATTCCACTTGACCCACGTCACCTAGGAGTACCATTGGGTGCGTCCAAAATGATTTCTGAGCCTATGGTATGTTCGGCGCCAACCGTGCACCTATCTTGCACCGACACTGGCTCCCAACAGACCGAAACGAGATTCCACTTGACCCACGTCACCTAGGAGTACCATCGGGTGCGTCCAAAACGATTTCCGAGCCTATGGTCTGTTCGGCGCCAACCGTGCACCTATCTTGCACCGACACTGGCTCGCAACAGACCGAAACGAGATTCCACTTGACCCACGTCACCTAGGAGTACCATCGGGTGCGTCCAAAATGATTTCTGAGCCTATGGTATGTTCGGCGCAAACCGTGCACCTATCTTGCACCGAAACTGGCTCCCAACGGACCGAAACAAGACTCCACATGACCCACGTCATCTAGGAGTTCCATCAGGTGTGTCCAAAATGATTTCTGAGCCAATGGTATGTTCAGCTCAAACCGTGCACCTATCTTGCACCGACACTGGCTCCCAACAGACCGAAACGAGATTCCACTTGACCCACGTCACCTAGGAGTACCATCGGGTGTGTCCAAAATGATTTCTGAGCCTATGGTATGTTCGGCGCCAACCATGCACCTATCTTGCACTAACACTGGCTCCCAACAGACCGAAACGAGATTCCACTTGACCCACGTCACCTAGGAGTACCATCGGGTGCGTCCAAAATGATTTCCGAACCTATGGTATGTTTGGCGCAAACCGTGCACCTATCTTGGACCGACACTGGCTCCCAACAGACCGAAACGAGATTCCACATGACCCACGTCACCTAGGAGTACCATCGGGTGCATCCAAAATGATTTCCGATCCTACGGAATGTTTGGCGCAAACCATGCACCTATCTTGCGTCAAGATTAGCACCACCTCCAAACGGACCGAAACAAGCTTCTGCTTGAGCCTCATCACCTACGAGTACCATTGGGTGCGTCCAAAATGATTTCTGAGCCTATGGTACACTCAGCGCAAACCGTGCACCTATCTTGCACCGACACCAACACTGTCTCCAAATGAACCAAAAAGAGATTCCCATTACCCACGTCACCTTGGAGTTCCATCGCACCTATGTTGCACCGACACTGGCTCCCAACAGACCAAAACGAGACTCCACATGACCCACGTCACCTAGGAGTACCATCGGGTGTGTCCAAAATAATTTCTGAGCCTATGGTATGTTCGGCGCAAACTGTGCACCTATCTTGCACCGACACTGGCTCCCAACAGACCGAAACGAGATTCCACTTGACCCACGTCACCTAGGAGTACCATCGGGTGCGTCCAAAATGATTTCTGAGCCTATGGTATGTTCGGCGCCAACCGTGCACCTATCTTGCCCCGACATGGGCTCCCAACAGACCGAAACGAGTTTCCACTTGACCCACATCACCTAGGAGTACCATCGGGTGTGTCCAAAATGATTTCCGAGCCTATGGTATGTTCGGCGCCAACCGTGCACCTATCTTGCACCGACACTGGCTCCTAACAGACTGAAACGAGATTCCACTTGACCCACGTCACCTAGGAGTACCATCGGGTGCGTCCAAAATGATTTCCGTGCCGATGGTATGTTCGGCGCAAACCGTGCACCTATCTTGCACCGACACTGGCTCCCAACAGACCAAAACGAGATTCCACTTGACCCACGTCACCTAGGAGTACCATCGGGTGCATCCAAAACGATTTCCGAGCCTATGGTATGTTCGGCGCCAACCATGCACCTATCTTGCACCGACACTGGATCCCAACAGACCGAAACGAGATTCCACTTGACCCACATCACCTAGGAGTACCATCGGGTGCGTCCAAAATAATTTCTGAGCCTATGGTATGTTCGGCGCAAACCGTGCACCTATCTTGCACCGATACTGGCTCCCAACAGACCAAAACAAGACTCCACATGACCCATGTCACCTAAGAGTTCCATCGGGTGTGTCCAAAACGATTTCTGAGCCTATGGTATGTTCGGCTCAAACCGTGCACCTATCTTGCACCGACACTGGCTCCCAACAGACCGAAACGAGATTCCACTTGACCCACGTCACCTAGGAGTACCATTGGGTGCGTCCAAAACGATTTCTGAGCCTATGGTATGTTCGGCGCCAACCGTGCACCTATCTTGCACCGACACTGGCTCCCAACAGACCGAAACGAGATTCCACTTGACCCACGTCACCTAGGAGTACCATCGGGTGCGTCCAAAACGATTTCCGAGCCTATGGTATGTTCGGCGCCAACCGTGCACCTATCTTGCACCGACACTGGCTCGCAACAGACCGAAACGAGATTCCACTTGACCCACGTCACCTAGGAGTACCATCGGGTGCGTCCAAAATGATTTCTGAGCCTATGGTATGTTCGGCGCAAACCGTGCACCTATCTTGCACCGAAACTGGCTCCCAACGGACCGAAACAAGACTCCACATGACCCATGTCATCTAGGAGTTCCATCAGGTGTGTCCAAAATGATTTCTGAGCCAATGGTATGTTCAGCTCAAACCGTGCACCTATCTTGCACCGACACTGGCTCCCAACAGATAGAAACGAGATTCCACTTGACCCACGTCACCTAGGAGTACCATCGGGTGTGTCCAAAATGATTTCCGAGCCTATGGTATGTTCGGCGCCAACCATGCACCTATCTTGCACTGACACTGGCTCCCAACAGACCGAAACGAGATTCCACTTGACCCACGTCACCTAGGAGTACCATCGGGTGCGTCCAAAATGATTTCCGAACCTATGGTATGTTTGGCGCAAACCGTGCACCTATCTTGGACCGACACTGGCTCCCAACAGACCGAAACGAGATTCCACATGACCCACGTCACCTAGGAGTACCATCGGGTGCATCCAAAATGATTTCCGATCCTACGGAATGTTTGGCGCAAACCATGCACCTATCTTGCGTCAAGATTAGCACCACCTCCAAACGGACCAAAACAAGCTTCTGCTTGAGCCTCATCACCTACGAGTACCATTGGGTGCGTCCAAAATGATTTCTGAGCCTATGGTACACTCAGCGCAAACCGTGCAGCTATCTTGCACCGACACCAACACTGTCTCCAAATGAACCGAAAAGAGATTCCCATTACCCACGTCACCTTGGAGTTCCATCGCACCTATGTTGCACCGACACTGGCTCCCAACAGACCAAAACGAGACTCCACATGACCCACGTCACCTAGGAGTACCATCGGGTGCGTCCAAAATAATTTCTGAGCCTATGGTATGTTCGGCGCAAACCGTGCACCTATCTTGCACCGACACTGGCTCCCAACAGACCGAAACGAGATTCCACTTGACCCACGTCACCTAGGAGTACCATCGGGTGCGTCCAAAATGATTTCTGAGCCTATGGTATGTTCGGCGCCAACCGTGCACCTATCTTGCACCGACATGGGCTCCCAACAGACCGAAACGAGTTTCCACTTGACCCACATCACCTAGGAGTACCATCGGGTGTGTCCAAAATGATTTCCGAGCCTATGGTATGTTCGGCGCCAACCGTGCACCTATCTTGCACCGACACTGGCTCCTAACAGACTGAAACGAGATTCCACTTGACCCACGTCACCTAGGAGTACCATCGGGTGCGTCCAAAATGATTTCCGTGCCGATGGTATGTTCGGCGCAAACCGTGCACCTATCTTGCACCGACACTGGCTCCCAACAGACCAAAACGAGATTCCACTTGACCCACGTCACCTAGGAGTACCATCGGGTGCATCCAAAACGATTTCCGAGCCTATGGTATGTTCGGCGCCAACCATGCACCTATATTGCACCGACACTGGCTCCCAACAGACCGAAACGAGATTCCACTTGACCCACGTCACCTAGGAGTACCATCGGGTGCGTCCAAAATAATTTCTGAGCCTATGGTATGTTCTGCGCAAACCGTGCACCTATCTTGCACCGATACTGGCTCCCAACAGACCAAAACAAGACTCCACATGACCCATGTCACCTAGGAGTTCCATCGGGTGTGTCCAAAACGATTTCTGAGCCTATGGTATGTTCGGCTCAAACCGTGCACCTATCTTGCACCGACACTGGCTCCCAACAGACCGAAACGAGATTCCACTTGACCCACGTCACCTAGGAGTACCATTGGGTGCGTCCAAAACGATTTCTGAGCCTATGGTATGTTCGGCGCCAACCGTGCACCTATCTTGCACCGACACTGGCCCCCAACAGACCGAAACGAGATTCCACTTGACCCACGTCACCTAGGAGTACCATCGGGTGCGTCCAAAACGATTTCCGAGCCTATGGTATGTTCGGCGCCAACCGTGCACCTATCTTCCACCGACACTGGCTCGCAATAGACCGAAACGAGATTCCACTTGACCCACGTCACCTAGGAGTACCATCGGGTGCGTCCAAAATGATTTCTGAGCCTATGGTATGTTCGGCGCAAACCGTGCACCTATCTTGCACCGAAACTGGCTCCGAACGGACCGAAACAAGACTCCACATGACCCACGTCATCTAGGAGTTCCATCAGGTGTGTCCAAAATGATTTCAGAGCCAATGGTATGTTCGGCGCCAGCCGTGCACCTATCTTGCACCGACACAGGCTCCCAACAAACTGAAACAAGGTTCCACTTGACCCAGGTCACCTAGGAGTACCATCAGGTGTGTCCAAAATGATTTCTGAGCCGATGGTATGTTCGGCACCAACCGTGCACCTATCTTGCACCGACACTGGCTCCTAACAGACCGAAACGAGATTCCACTTGACCCACGTCACCTAGGAGTACCATCAGGTGCGTCCAAAATGATTTCCGAGCCTATGGTATGTTCGGCACAAACCGTGCACCTATCTTGCACCGACACTGGCTCCCAACAGACCGAAACGAGATTCCACTTGACCCATGTCACCAAGGAGTACCATCGGGTGCGTCCAAAACGATTTCCGAGCCTATGGTATGTTCGGCGCCAACCGTGCACCTATCTTGCACCAACACTGGCTCGCAATAGACCGAAACGAGATTCCACTTGACCCACGTCACCTAGGAGTTCCATCGGGTGTGTCCAAAATGATTTCTGAGCCAATGGTATGTTCGGCGCCAACCGTGCACCTATCTTGCACCGACACTGGCTCCAAACAGACCGAAACCAGATTCCACTTGACCCACGTCACCTAGGAGTACCATCAGGTGTGTCCAAAATGATTTCCGAGCCTATGGTATGTTCGGTACCAACCGTGCACCTATCTTGCACCGACACTGGCTCCTAACAGACCGAAACGAGATTCCACTTGACCCAGGTCACCTAGGAGTACCATCGGGTGTGTCCAAAATGATTTTCGAGCCTATGGTATGTTCGGCGCAAACCGTGCACCTATCTTGAACCGACATTGGCTCCCAATAGACCGAAACGAGATTCCACTTGACCCACGTCACCTAGGAGTGCCATCGGGTTCGTCCAAAATGATTTCTGAGCCTATGGTATGTTCGGCGTAAACTGTGCACCTATCTTGCACTGAAACTGGCTCCCAACGGACCGAAACAAGACCCCACATGACCCACGTCACCTAGGAGTTCCATCGGGTGTGTCCAAAACGATTTCTAAGCAAATGGTATGTTTGGCGCCAACCGTGCACCAATCTTGCACCGACACCGGCTCCCAACAGACCGAAACGAGATTCCACATGACCCACGTCACCTAGGAGTTCCATCGGGTGTGTCCAAAATGATTTTCGAGCCAATGGTATGTTCGGCACCAACCGTGCACCTATCTTGCACCGACACTGGCTCCTAACAGACCGAAACGAGATTCCACTTGACCCACGTCACCTAGGAGTACCATCGGGTGTGTCCAAAATGATTTCCGAGCCTATGGTATGTTCAGCGCCAACCGTGCACCTATCTTGCACTGACACTGGCTCCCAACAGACCGAAACGAGATTCCACTTGACCCACGTCACCTAGGAGTACCATCGGGTGCGTCCAAAATGATTTCCGAGGCTATGGCATGTTTGGCGCAAACCGTGCACCTATCTTGCACCGACACTGGCTCCCAACAGAAAGAAACGAGATTCCACATGACCCACGTCACCTAGGAGTACCATCGGGTGCATCCAAAACGATTTCCGATCCTATGGAATGTTTGGCGCAAACGATGCACCTATCTTGCGTCAAGATTAGCACCACCTCCAAACGGACCAAAACAAGCTTCCGCTTGAGCCTCATCACCTACGAGTACCATTGGGTGCGTCCAAAATGATTTCTGAGCCTATGGTACACTCGGCGCACACCATGCACCTATCTTGCACCGACACCAACACTGTCTCCAAATGAACCGAAAAGAGATTCCACATTACCCACGTCACCTTGGAGTTCCATCGCACCTATCTTGCACCGACACTGGCTCCCAACAGACCAAAATGAGACTCCACATGACCCACGTCACCTAGGAGTACCATCGGGTGCGTCCAAAATAATTTCTGAGCCTATGGTATGTTCGGCGCAAACCGTGCACCTATCTTGCACCGACACTGGCTCCCAACAGACCAAAACGACATTCCACTTGACCCACGTCACCTAGGAGTACCATCGGGTGCGTCCAAAACGATTTCTGAGCCTATGGTATGTTCGGCGCCAACCGTGCACCTATCTTGCACCGACACTGGCTCCCAACAGACCGAAACGAGATTCCACTTGACCCACGTCACCTAGGAGTACCATCGGGTGTGTCCAAAATGATTTCCGAGCCTATGGTATGTTCGGCACCAACCGTGCACCTATCTTGCACTGACACTGGCTCCCAACAGACCGAAACGAGATTCCACTTGACCCACGTCACCTAGGAGTACCATCAGGTGTGTCCAAAATGATTTCTGAGCCGATGGTATGTTCGGCGCCAACCGTGCACCTATCTTGCACCGACACTGGCTCCTAACAGACCGAAACGAGATTCCACTTGACCCACGTCACCTAGGAGTACCATCAGGTGCGTCCAAAATGATTTCCGAGCCTATGGTATGTTCGGCACAAACCGTGCACCTATCTTGCACCGACACTGGCTCCCAACACACCGAAACGAGATTCCACTTGACCCATGTCACCTAGGAGTACCATCGGGTGCGTCCAAAATAATTTCTGAGCCAATGGTATGTTCGGCGCAAACCGTGAACCTATCTTGCACCGACACTGGCTCCCAACAGACCGAAACGAGATTCCACATGACCCACATCACCTAGGAGTTCCATCGGGTGTGTCCAAAATGATTTCTGAGCCAATGGTATGTTCGGCGCCAACCGTGCACCTATCTTGCACCGACACTGGCTCCAAACAGACCGAAACCAGATTCCACTTGACCCACGTCACCTAGGAGTACCATCAGGTGTGTCCAAAATGATTTCCGAGCCTATGGTATGTTCGGCACCAACCGTGCACCTATCTTGCACTGACACTGGCTCCCAACAGACCGAAACGAGATTCCACTTGACCCACGTCACCTAGGAGTACCATCGGGTGCGTCCAAAATGATTTCCGGGACTATGGTATGTTTGGCGCAAACCGTGCACCTATCTTGCACCGACACTGGCTCCTAACAGACCGAAATGAGATTCCACTTGACCCACGTCACCTAGGAGTACCATCGGGTGCGTCCAAAATGATTTCCGAGCCTATGGTATGTTCGGCGCAAATCGTGCACCTATCTTGCACCGACACTGGCTCCCAACAGACCGAAACGAGATTCCACTTGACCCACGTCACCTAGGAGTACCATCGGGTGCGTCCAAACGATTTCCGAGCCTATGGTATGTTCGGCGCCAACCGTGCACCTATCTTGCACCGACACTGGCTCGCAACAGACCGAAATGAGATTCCACTTGACCCACGTCACCTAGGAGTACCATCGGGTGCGTCCAAAATGATTTCCGAGCCTATGGAATGTTCAGCGCCAACCGTGCACCTATCTTGCACCGACACTGGCTCCCAACAGATCGAAATGAGATTCCAATTGACCCACGTCACCTAGGAGTACCATCGGGTGTGTCCAAAATGATTTTCGAGCCTATGGTATGTTCGGCGCAAACCGTGCACCTATCTTGCACCGACATTGGCTCCCAATAGACCGAAACGAGATTCCACTTGACCCACGTCACCTAGGAGTACCATCGGGTTCGTCCAAAATGATTTCTGAGCCTATGGTATGTTCGGCGTAAACTGTGCACCTATCTTGCACTGAAACTGGCTCCCAACGGACCGAAACAAGACCCCACATGACCCACGTCACCTAGGAGTTCCATCGGGTGTGTCCAAAACGATTTCTAAGCAAATGGTATGTTCGGCGCCAACCGTGCACCAATCTTGCACCGACACCGGCTCCCAACAGACCGAAACGAGATTCCACATGACCCACGTCACCTAGGAGTTCCATCCGGTGTGTCCAAAATGATTTCCGAGCCAATGGTATGTTCGGCACCAACCGTGCACCTATCTTGCACCGACACTGGCTCCTAACAGACCGAAACGAGATTCCACTTGACCCACGTCACCTAGGAGTACCATCGGGTGTGTCCAAAATGATTTCCGAGCCTATGGTATGTTCGGCGCCAACCGTGCACCTATCTTGCACTGACACTGGCTCCCAACAGACCGAAACGAGATTCCACTTGACCCACGTCACCTAGGAGTACCATCGGGTGCGTCCAAAATGATTTCCGAACCTATGGTATGTTTGGCGCAAACCGTGCACCTATCTTGGACCGACACTGGCTCCCAACAGACCGAAATGAGATTCCACATGACCCACGTCACCTAGGAGTACCATCGGGTGCATCCAAAATGATTTCCGATCCTACGGAATGTTTGGCGCAAACCATGCACCTATCTTGCGTCAAGATTAGCACCACCTCCAAACGGACCGAAACAAGCTTCTGCTTGAGCCTCATCACCTACGAGTACCATTGGGTGCGTCCAAAATGATTTCTGAGCCTATGGTACACTCAGCGCAAACCGTGCACCTATCTTGCACCGACACCAACACTGTCTCCAAATGAACCAAAAAGAGATTCCCATTACCCACGTCACCTTGGAGTTCCATCGCACCTATGTTGCACCGACACTGGCTCCCAACAGACCAAAACGAGACTCCACATGACCCACGTCACCTAGGAGTACCATCGGGTGCGTCCAAAATAATTTCTGAGCCTATGGTATGTTCGGCGCAAACCGTGCACCTATCTTGCACCGACACTGGCTCCCAACAGACCGAAACGAGATTCCACTTGACCCACGTCACCTAGGAGTACCATCGGGTGTGTCCAAAATGATTTCTGAGCCTATGGTATGTTCGGCGCCAACCGTGCACCTATCTTGCACCGACATGAGCTCCCAACAGACCGAAACGAGTTTCCACTTGACCCACATCACCTAGGAGTACCATCGGGTGTGTCCAAAATGATTTCCGAGCCTATGGTATGTTCGGCGCCAACCGTGCACCTATCTTGCACCGACACTGGCTCCTAACAGACTGAAACGAGATTCCACTTGACCCACGTCACCTAGGAGTACCATCGGGTGCGTCCAAAATGATTTCCGTGCCGATGGTATGTTCGGCGCAAACCGTGCACCTATCTTGCACCGACACTGGCTCCCAACAGACCAAAACGAGATTCCACTTGACCCACGTCACCTAGGAGTACCATCGGGTGCATCCAAAACGATTTCCGAGCCTATGGTATGTTCGGCGCCAACCATGCACCTATCTTGCACCGACACTGGATCCCAACAGATCGAAACGAGATTCCACTTGACCCACGTCACCTAGGAGTACCATCGGGTGCGTCCAAAATAATTTCTGAGCCTATGGTATGTTCGGCGCAAACCGTGCACCTATCTTGCACCGATACTGGCTCCCAACAGACCAAAACAAGACTCCACATGACCCATGTCACCTAGGAGTTCCATCGGGTGTGTCCAAAATGATTTCTGAGCCTATGGTATGTTCGGCTCAAACCGTGCACCTATCTTGCACCGACACTGGCTCCCAACAGACCGAAACGAGATTCCACTTGACCCACGTCACCTAGGAGTACCATTGGGTGCGTCCAAAACGATTTCTGAGCCTATGGTATGTTCGGCGCCAACCGTGCACCTATCTTGCACCGACACTGGCTCCCAACAGACCGAAACGAGATTCCACTTGACCCACGTCACCTAGGAGTACCATCGGGTGTGTCCAAAATGATTTCCGAGCCTATGGTATGTTCGGCACCAACCGTGCACCTATCTTGCACTGACACTGGCTCCCAACAGACCGAAACGAGATTCCACTTGACCCACGTCACCTAGGAGTACCATCAGGTGTGTCCAAAATGATTTCTGAGCCGATGGTATGTTCGGCGCCAACCGTGCACCTATCTTGCACCGACACTGGCTCCTAACAGACCGAAACGAGATTCCACTTGACCCACGTCACCTAGGAGTACCATCAGGTGCGTCCAAAATGATTTCCGAGCCTATGGTATGTTCGGCACAAACCGTGCACCTATCTTGCACCGACACTGGCTCCCAACACACCGAAACGAGATTCCACTTGACCCATGTCACCTAGGAGTACCATCGGGTGTGTCCAAAATAATTTCTGAGCCTATGGTATGTTCGGCGCAAACCGTGAACCTATCTTGCACCGACACTGGCTCCCAACAGACCGAAACGAGATTCCACATGACCCACATCACCTAGGAGTTCCATCGGGTGTGTCCAAAATGATTTCTGAGCCAATGGTATGTTCGGCGCCAACCGTGCACCTATCTTGCACCGACACTGGCTCCAAACAGACCGAAACCAGATTCCACTTGACCCACGTCACCTAGGAGTACCATCAGGTGTGTCCAAAATGATTTCCGAGCCTATGGTATGTTCGGCACCAACCGTGCACCTATCTTGCACTGACACTGGCTCCCAACAGACCGAAACGAGATTCCACTTGACCCACGTCACCTAGGAGTACCATCGGGTGCGTCCAAAATGATTTCCGGGACTATGGTATGTTTGGCGCAAACCGTGCACCTATCTTGCACCGACACTGGCTCCTAACAGACCGAAATGAGATTCCACTTGACCCACGTCACCTAGGAGTACCATCGGGTGCGTCCAAAATGATTTCCGAGCCTATGGTATGTTCGGCGCAAACCGTGCACCTATCTTGCACCGACACTGGCTCCCAACAGACCGAAACGAGATTCCACTTGACCCACGTCACCTAGGAGTACCATCGGGTGCGTCCAAAACGATTTCCGAGCCTATGGTATGTTCGGCGCCAACCGTGCACCTATCTTGCACCGACACTGGCTCGCAACAGACCGAAATGAGATTCCACTTGACCCACGTCACCTAGGAGTACCATCGGGTGCGTCCAAAATGATTTCCGAGCCTATGGAATGTTCAGCGCCAACCGTGCACCTATCTTGCACCGACACTGGCTCCCAACAGATCGAAATGAGATTCCAATTGACCCACGTCACCTAGGAGTACCATCGGGTGTGTCCAAAATGATTTTCGAGCCTATGGTATGTTCGGCGCAAACCGTGCACCTATCTTGCACCGACATTGGCTCCCAATAGACCGAAACGAGATTCCACTTGACCCACGTCACCTAGGAGTACCATCGGGTTTGTCCAAAATGATTTCTGAGCCTATGGTATGTTCGGCGTAAACTGTGCACCTATCTTGCACTGAAACTGGCTCCCAACGGACCGAAACAAGACCCCACATGACCCACGTCACCTAGGAGTTCCATCGGGTGTGTCCAAAAACGATTTCTAAGCAAATGGTATGTTCGGCGCCAACCGTGCACCAATCTTGCACCGACACCGGCTCCCAACAGACCGAAACGAGATTCCACATGACCCACGTCACCTAGGAGTTCCATCCGGTGTGTCCAAAATGATTTCCGAGCCAATGGTATGTTCGGCACCAACCGTGCACCTATCTTGCACCGACACTGGCTCCTAACAGACCGAAACGAGATTCCACTTGACCCACGTCACCTAGGAGTACCATCGGGTGTGTCCAAAATGATTTCCGAGCCTATGGTATGTTCGGCGCCAACCGTGCACCTATCTTGCACTGACACTGGCTCCCAACAGACCGAAACGAGATTCCACTTGACCCACGTCACCTAGGAGTACCATCGGGTGCGTCCAAAATGATTTCCGAACCTATGGTATGTTTGGCGCAAACCGTGCACCTATCTTGGACCGACACTGGCTCCCAACAGACCGAAATGAGATTCCACATGACCCACGTCACCTAGGAGTACCATCGGGTGCATCCAAAATGATTTCCGATCCTACGGAATGTTTGGCGCAAACCATGCACCTATCTTGCGTCAAGATTAGCACCACCTCCAAACGGACCGAAACAAGCTTCTGCTTGAGCCTCATCACCTACGAGTACCATTGGGTGCGTCCAAAATGATTTCTGAGCCTATGGTACACTCAGCGCAAACCGTGCACCTATCTTGCACCGACACCAACACTGTCTCCAAATGAACCAAAAAGAGATTCCCATTACCCACGTCACCTTGGAGTTCCATCGCACCTATGTTGCACCGACACTGGCTCCCAACAGACCAAAACGAGACTCCACATGACCCACGTCACCTAGGAGTACCATCGGGTGCGTCCAAAATAATTTCTGAGCCTATGGTATGTTCGGCGCAAACCGTGCACCTATCTTGCACCGACACTGGCTCCCAACAGACCGAAACGAGATTCCACTTGACCCACGTCACCTAGGAGTACCATCGGGTGTGTCCAAAATGATTTCTGAGCCTATGGTATGTTCGGCGCCAACCGTGCACCTATCTTGCACCGACATGAGCTCCCAACAGACCGAAACGAGTTTCCACTTGACCCACATCACCTAGGAGTACCATCGGGTGTGTCCAAAATGATTTCCGAGCCTATGGTATGTTCGGCGCCAACCGTGCACCTATCTTGCACCGACACTGGCTCCTAACAGACTGAAACGAGATTCCACTTGACCCACGTCACCTAGGAGTACCATCGGGTGCGTCCAAAATGATTTCCGTGCCGATGGTATGTTCGGCGCAAACCGTGCACCTATCTTGCACCGACACTGGCTCCCAACAGACCAAAACGAGATTCCACTTGACCCACGTCACCTAGGAGTACCATCGGGTGCATCCAAAACGATTTCCGAGCCTATGGTATGTTCGGCGCCAACCATGCACCTATCTTGCACCGACACTGGATCCCAACAGATCGAAACGAGATTCCACTTGACCCACGTCACCTAGGAGTACCATCGGGTGCGTCCAAAATAATTTCTGAGCCTATGGTATGTTCGGCGCAAACCGTGCACCTATCTTGCACCGATACTGGCTCCCAACAGACCAAAACAAGACTCCACATGACCCATGTCACCTAGGAGTTCCATCGGGTGTGTCCAAAATGATTTCTGAGCCTATGGTATGTTCGGCTCAAACCGTGCACCTATCTTGCACCGACACTGGCTCCCAACAGACCGAAACGAGATTCCACTTGACCCACGTCACCTAGGAGTACCATTGGGTGCGTCCAAACGATTTCTGAGCCTATGGTATGTTCGGCGCCAACCGTGCACCTATCTTGCACCGACACTGGCTCCCAACAGACCGAAACGAGATTCCACTTGACCCACGTCACCTAGGAGTACCATCGGGTGTGTCCAAAATGATTTCCGAGCCTATGGTATGTTCGGCACCAACCGTGCACCTATCTTGCACTGACACTGGCTCCCAACAGACCGAAACGAGATTCCACTTGACCCACGTCACCTAGGAGTACCATCAGGTGTGTCCAAAATGATTTCTGAGCCGATGGTATGTTCGGCGCCAACCGTGCACCTATCTTGCACCGACACTGGCTCCTAACAGACCGAAACGAGATTCCACTTGACCCACGTCACCTAGGAGTACCATCAGGTGCGTCCAAAATGATTTCCGAGCCTATGGTATGTTCGGCACAAACCGTGCACCTATCTTGCACCGACACTGGCTCCCAACAGCACCGAAACGAGATTCCACTTGACCCACTGTCACCTAGGAGTACCATCGGGTGTGTCCAAAATAATTTCTGAGCCTATGGTATGTTCGGCGCAACCGTGAACCTATCTTGCACCGACACTGGCTCCCAACAGACCGAAACGAGATTCCACATGACCCACATCACCTAGGAGTTCCATCGGGTGTGTCCAAAATGATTTCCTGAGCCAATGGTATGTTCGCGCCAACCGTGCACCTATCTTGCACCGACACTGGCTCCAAACAGACCGAAACCAGATTCCACTTGACCCAGTCACCTAGGAGTACCATCAGGTGTGTCCAAAATGATTTCCGAGCCTATGGTATGTTCTGCACCAACCGTGCACCTATCTTGCACTGACACTGGCTCCCAACAGACCGAAACGAGATTCCACTTGACCCACGTCACCTAGGAGTACCATCGGGTGCGTCCAAAATGATTTCCGGGACTATGGTAATGTTTGGCGCAAACCGTGCACCTATCTTGCACCGACACTGGCTCCTAACAGACCGAAATGAGATTCCACTTGACCACAGTCACCTAGGAGTACCATCGGGTGCGTCCAAAATGATTTCCGAGCCTATGGTATGTTCGGCGCAAAACCGTGCACCTATCTTGCACCGACACTGGCTCCCAACAGACCGAAACGAGATTCCACTTGACCCACGTCACCTAGGAGTACCATCGGGTGCGTCCAAAACGATTTCCGAGCCTATGGTATGTTCGGCGCCAACCGTGCACCTATCTTGCACCGACACTGGCTCGCAACAGACCGAAATGAGATTCCACTTGACCCACGTCACCTAGGAGTACCATCGGGTGCGTCCAAAATGATTTCCGAGCCTATGGAATGTTCAGCGCCAACCGTGCACCTATCTTGCACCGACACTGGCTCCCAACAGATCGAAATGAGATTCCAATTGACCCACGTCACCTAGGAGTACCATCGGGTGTGTCCAAAATGATTTTCGAGCCTATGGTATGTTCGGCGCAAACCGTGCACCTATCTTGCACCGACATTGGCTCCCAATAGACCGAAACGAGATTCCACTTGACCCACGTCACCTAGGAGTACCATCGGGTTTGTCCAAAATGATTTCTGAGCCTATGGTATGTTCGGCGTAAACTGTGCACCTATCTTGCACTGAAACTGGCTCCCAACGGACCGAAACAAGACCCCACATGACCCACGTCACCTAGGAGTTCCATCGGGTGTGTCCAAAACGATTTCTAAGCAAATGGTATGTTCGGCGCCAACCGTGCACCAATCTTGCACCGACACCGGCTCCCAACAGACCGAAACGAGATTCCACATGACCCACGTCACCTAGGAGTTCCATCCGGTGTGTCCAAAATGATTTCCGAGCCAATGGTATGTTCGGCACCAACCGTGCACCTATCTTGCACCGACACTGGCTCCTAACAGACCGAAACGAGATTCCACTTGACCCACGTCACCTAGGAGTACCATCGGGTGTGTCCAAAATGATTTCCCGAGCCTATGGTATGTTCGGCGCCAACCGTGCACCTATCTTGCACTGACACTGGCTCCCAACAGACCGAAACGAGATTCCACTTGACCCACGTCACCGAGGAGTACCATCGGGTGCGTCCAAAATGATTTCCGAACCTATGGTATGTTTGGCGCAAACCGTGCACCTATCTTGGACCGACACTGGCTCCCAACAGACCGAAATGAGATTCCACATGACCCACGTCACCTAGGAGTACCATCGGGTGCATCCAAAATGATTTCCGATCCTAGGAATGTTTGGCGCAAACCATGCACCTATCTTGCGTCAAGATTAGCACCACCGCCAAACGGACCGAAACAAGCTTCTGCTTGAGCCTCATCACCTACGAGTACCATTGGGTGCGTCCAAAAATGATTTCTGAGCCTATGGTACACTCAGCGCAAAACCGTGCACCTATCTTGCACCGACACCACACTGTCTCCAAATGAACCAAAAAGAGATTCCATTACCACGTCACCTTGGAGTTCCATCGCACCTATGTTGCACCGACACTGGCTCCCAACAGACCAAAACGAGACTCCACATGACCCACGTCACTAGGAGTACCATCGGGTGCGTCCAAAATAATTTCTGAGCCTATGGTATGTTCGGCGCAAACCGTGCACCTATCTTGCACCGACACTGGCTCCCAACAGACCGAAACGAGATTCCACTTGACCCACGTCACCTAGGAGTACCATCGGGTGTTCCAAAATGATTCTGAGCCTATGGTATGTTCGGCGCCAACCGTGCACCTATCTTGCACCGACATGAGCTCCCAACAGACCGAAACGAGTTTCCACTTGACCCACATCACCTAGGAGTACCATCGGGTGTGTCCAAAATGATTTCCGAGCCTATGGTATGTTCGGCGCCAACCGTGCACCTATCTTGCACCGACACTGGCTCCTAACAGACTGAAACGAGATTCCACTTGACCCCATCACCTAGGAGTACCATCGGGTGCGTCCAAAATGATTTCCATGCCGATGGTATGTTCGGCGCAACCGTGCACCTATCTTGCACCGACACTGGCTCCCAACAGACCAAAACGAGATTCCACTTGACCCACGTCACCTAGGAGTACCATCGGGTGCATCCAAAACGATTTCCGAGCCTATGGTATGTTCGGCGCCAACCATGCACCTATCTTGCACCGACACTGGATCCAACAGATCGAAACGAGATTCCACTTGACCCACGTCACCTAGGAGTACCATCGGGTGCGTCCAAATAATTTCTGAGCCTATGGTATGTTCGGCGCAAACCGTGCACCTATCTTGCACCGATACTGGCTCCCAACAGACCAAAACAAGACTCCACATGACCCATGTCACCTAGGAGTTCCATCGGGTGTGTCCAAAATGATTCTGA
>NW_027097937.1:0-25760 GCF_019320115.1 Miscanthus floridulus | reverse complement strand
ATAAACCAGTGAGATGTTTGAAAAATGTGCCGGATTTTGGGACGATACAAAAGGAACATGTCCGATCAAGGGAGTACTTATCGCTACATCACACGACCTCCCAGATCGAGGTTCGTTGTCCAGAGAGAGACAAAAGGCTATACTGGATGTGCGAGTGCTTGGACGACACCGATGCGGTAAATCTACCAAATAACTCAAAGATTTTAATGATGGACCGTAGGTTCCTACTAAGGATCCCCTTACCGCAGTAACAAAAAATTCATGGTACTATTGAGAAACGCTTAGCTCCAAAATATCGAGACGGCCTGCGATACTTCAAGAACTCAACAAACTAGAGGTTGTCCTTGGGAAGGGGACAATCATTACACAGCGCCTGATGGGAGCGTTGGAGAAAAAATCTGTTTTTGGAAACTACCTTACTGGCCATTTCTGATGTACGCCCCTGCTTCTGATCCCATGCATCTCACTAAAAATGTGCGCTAACACTCTTAACGCCTTGATGGACACCGGGTGGACATCAAGGATTCACTAGCCACCACCCGCTGGACATGCAACACTTGGGAATCAGAAGGAGCTGCATCCCGTGGAGCTAAGGAATGGCCAGTTCAAACCTTCCGGTTGCGTCATGGACATTGAAGAAGGAAGAAAGCTTGCGCTTATTTCTTTCTTCAATGAACTCCAAAGTCCCATCTGGCTACTAGCGAACCCGAAGAGGCTAGTGAACATGAGGAACTCAAGTTCAACTATGGCCCTATGAAGGCCATGACTGTCATGTCATTATGACTCACCTGCTCCTTATTGCCCTACATGGTATCCTCCCCCCAAAGGTCCGTGTCCCATCATAAGCTTTGCTCATTCTTCAACACGATCTCAAAAAAGGTCATGGTGTGTCCATGCTAGAGCATCTGCAGTGGGTCATAGCCGAAACTCTCATTAGGCTTGAGATGCATTTCCCGCCGACTTACTTTTTCTATCTCAATTGCATCTGCTCATTCTCTGTTGTACCAAATTAGAGCCCCTTGGCCTCAATGTACCTGCATCAGATGGTTCCTTTGAAAGATTGATGAAAGTTTTCTGGAGGTAGTTAGAACAATTCAAGGCCAGAAGGGGGCAATGGTTGAAGGATGGTCAATGGGGAGGCCATTGAGTTCTGCACATATTATCTAGACTCAAAGGGTCAGAGTTCTGAATCTCCTCATGAGGAAGACTATGTGGCAAAGGAACGATCAGGGAGAATCTGTTTACAGTAGACGACCCTGTTTCTTTTCAGATAGGCACAGTTTGCACCGTTCTCTAGCAGGCGAGGTGTGATGCCCACATTGATGACGCACAGGCAATTCGCTCCAACTCTATATCCGAGCAGGTCATAGGCTTAGCTAGATAAAAACATAATGAGGAATTTTGTCAGTTGGTTGCGATGTCCGTGCTTGGAATAAGTTGGGTAATCAACTGGATGCCTTAGCCAAGGGACCTTCGAGTACATATCTTAAGTACCAAGGGTAATGAGATCAATGGATTCACTTTTAACACACAAAAAGGCAAGATGGAAAGCACATACCAAAATTGTGGTGTTCGTTTTTGATGCTCACGATAGAACGACAACGTGCAGGCGACATACTATGGTTTCATAGAGGAGATATGGGAGCTAGCCTAGGTCCGTTGAAGCAGCTCTTTTTCGCTGCCAGTGGGTCCGACTTGAGAATCAACACTGACAGTGAAGGGTTCACTACCTTGATCTCACTAAGACCGTATACAGAGATGACCCCTTCGTCCTTGCAAGAGATGTTATTCAAGTCTTCTATGCAAGGGACAATAAGACAAAAGAAGCTAAAGTAGTCCTAGAAGGAAAGGAAGATTGTCGTGTCGATGGAGTGAATGTGAGAAACTAACAGGGGCTATCAGGAAATGCCTCCGTTCCGGGCGAACGTACCCCTACCTATCATTCAAGAGGGTGACAACCTGCTTAGTACGAATTGATCAATGAGGCCCTCATTGTTGATGGACCTAAAGATAGTTAGATTATTATTAACTATGTAATTATGAGATGTTGTATCAGTAATTTCACACTGAATATTTAATTTATATTTTTGTGCGCATCTCTATAATTTATTATTGACTATGTAACCAATTTAAGATGATGTTCACAAACACTATTATTTGATACTTCGAGACCATTAATTCAATTATCATAGAATTAAATAATCAAGACACAAATTTTTTGTGTTATTTTAGAATATAAACTACTGCATTTTCTATTATAAATTAAGAAAAGCAAATAAGTGAACTCCCTATTCCTAGCTCAGCGTTTAAGGCCGCACACTCTGTACTCTGACCCGCGCCTCAATCCTAGGCATGCCAACTTTTTTTGATTTTGCATTTTATTATTAGTAGTGCAATTACAATGGGATAAAAGAATAAAATAAAACTATTCTAACCGAACTCCTATCCTAACTCAGCGGTTAAGGGCCGTGCACTCTCGACCCGTGACCCTCGCCACCAATCCGGGGGAACGTGACCGTCGTTCAATCTCAGGCGGGCCAAACTTTTTTATATTTTTTACAAAAGGCTACGATGACAGGCTCAAACCGACACTATTTTTTTATATTTTTTACCTAAAGTTGGCGGCAGGGCCCTTCACTGCCGGTTTTGGTTTTAAACCGACAGTGATAATTTCTATCACAGTCGGTTGCTCAAATCGACATAGAAGGCCCCATTCACTGTCGGTTTTTAAACTAAAACCGACAGTGATATGTAGATGCTCCTCACATGCCAACAGTGCTCCCATGATCACAACCACGACTGCTAGCCCCTATAAATGTGCCCTCGGACTAGTGAGGGCTGCTCTCCCCTGCATGTTGTTTCAGCCAGGGGCCTATCAGCCATAATATAATGTTTTCCCTCACAACAAACCACAGATATCATTTGCATCGTAGTCCACCAAAATGGGCACACATGAGGTACTAGAAGAATACTACTGAAGATAGAGCAACGCCGAAGATTGGAGATACCATGAGGTTCACAGAGCCATCCGCTATGGTGCCGAGCTGAATCCGATGTGCTCTGGACTGCTACCAAGAAAGGCCATGTACAGCAGAGGCATGGATTCATCGATGCCACTTATCATCTCCAAATGTATAGCTCGTAGACCACCTCGGTGCTGTTGTTTAACCCTAGTTGGTGCTAGAAGAATGCTACTGAGGTGGTTAAATTATAATATGTTGCATACACATTCATGGTAACATTGACCTATAGCAAAGGTCTTGTATCGTATATGTAATTTTAGTGTAAGGTCTTGTTATCGTATATGTAACTTATTTCTATTTTTTGATGTATTTCATTACTATCTAAATAAATATATTGTTGTTGTTCTAAAACTTTCCCATTGTAGTATCTAAATAAATATATCCTTCACATATATGCACCTTCACTATTGGTTCTATTTAGAAACCGGCAGTGATAGTCACCTTCACTATCGGTTCTATTTAAAAACCAACAGTGATAGTAACTTTCAGTGTCGGTTCTGTTTAAAAACTGGCAATGTTGTCTATGCCCCCACTATATAAAACAAACTGTCGGCCACATACATCGATCCCACCCACCCACGAACTCTCTCAGTCTTATTTCCCATATTTTACTCTCACTTCTCAAGACATCCACTCTCTCTCTACGTGATTTGGTCATGGCTCCTGCATTTTTCAATGGCATTGATATGTTGTCTTCTCCAATATTCTATCTATATTCATTTGATCTATATTTATATTCATGTTTCTTTGCATTCTACATTTATATATATTCTTATTCCTTGCATTTGATCTATATTTAATTATGTTGCCATATTTTACTTAGAAGAATTTTTTGTGCATATATTTTATGTTCATATTTTTTTTTTGCATTTTATCGATAGGTGGTATGAACAACGGACCTCCCCCACCACAAGAACCAAGTTTTTACCCTAGCGATGAGCCATTCGCTCCTAATGTGGCCATTCATGGTTCCCTATTTTAGCTATTGTATGAAATATTTTCTAACATCTTTTATTTTTTGATGCTAACAAATAACTATAATTAGTTTAATATCATTGTTGCATGCATATATGTCACAGACTATCTCCCCAATAGATTGGCTGCGAACAGCACTTAGCTGGTTCTTTATCTCGAACATCATCGAGAACACGACATCTAATGCAAGTGGTCGGCTATGGATGTGTGAACTCAGTTTTTTCATCCCTATGAGGGGTTCAAATCATCGGAACCATATCCACGGGAAGGGAATACAGAGTCTGGACGTGATAAGCGCCCAATTAAGTGTTGTGCGCATTTGTTTAGAGGCACTTCGATGTATTTGCTATGATGTGCCTGATTTCTCGCACTTCAAGGCACTTGCTTTGAATGATGGTGATATCCCCGTCCCGCAAGCAAGCGAATGGTTTGCGAGCTACAACCATGTGGATGTGATAAAATGGTCACTTATACCTGAGTCGTGGTTATTTGTTATTTATTATTGTAATAACATTCTCTATTTTTTTTTCTTTTTCTCCACATGCAGATCACGCTACAGGACCTTACCTATGTTGCATGTGGCTTGTGGGCCATTCTAGACCAAGCTACGGAGCAACTCAGGTATGATTGGAACTTCTACAATGGAAACCTCGGCCAGCTCCTTATAGAAGGACGCTAGTACTACATAAGGATTACTAATAGGGGCAGTTGTCATTCAGTAGGTTACATGTATGGCCGACCATTCTTTTGGTATTGTGAGGCACGAGAGAGTGCACTCATTAGGGCATTGGACTTCATCGATACAAGCGTATACATAATCCGTGACATCAATTATCATATATGGCTGCAGAAGCATGTTAGTGTGCGTGGCCCAATTAATCCCGGCAGTGATTCCGATAGTAATTAATGTTTATTTAGCTAGGTTTTCAAGGACGTAGTCTAATTGGGTTCTAATTTTAATATGTACGGCTTTGTGTGTTTAATTATTGTCATGCATGTAATTCGTGTAACATTCTGGTGTCATATTGGTCTCAAACTTTTTCTCAGGCTTGCACTTGCCACGTGTGAAGGAAACACCAAGTTTGGGATTTTTCGGAGATGGTTTGCTACTTTCTAAGGTTTAATTAAATTTCTGTGCGATGAGACCGTTTAATTATAGGTTGAACTGAGTCTACCCACAAAAAGATCTAGAATGGTACCAAACTTTTACACAGGCTCTAATGTGCCCTAGGGATAAGAATTTTGTGGAGGTGGATGAAAAAATCTATTGGGTCCAAGATGAAATTCACCCTCTTTTATCTCATTTGGCACGGAGAAAAATATAATAAATAAAAAATGAACAAAAAAATCTAAGATCCTGTGTGGGGTCTTAATTTGGGTGTACATGCTTGCCAAAAAAATTTCAAGTCATTTTAATATAGGCGGAGTATACATGCTTTACAGAGGTACATGTGCCCTTTCATCGAACCATGACTATACACATAGGTTATCAAGGTTTCTGTGGTTCATAGGCATTCCGGTGTCGTATTGTTCTCAAACTTTTTCTCAGGCTTTCACTTGCCATGTGTGAAGGAAACACCAAGTTTGGGATTTTCTGGAGATAGTTTGCTACTTTCTGAGGTTTAATTAAATTTCCACGCGACGAGACCGTTTAATTATAGGTTGGACTGAGTCTACCCACGAAAAGATCCGGAATGGTACCAAACTTTTACACAGGCTCTAATGTGCCCTAGGGATAAAGAATTTTGTGGAGGTGGATGGAAAAATCTATTAGGTCCAAGATGAAATTCACCCTCTTTTGTCTCATTCAGCACATATAAAAATATAATTAATAAAAAAATAAATAGAAAAACCTAAGATCTTATGTGGGGTCTTAATTTGGGTGTACATGCTTGCTAAAAAATTCAAGCCATTTCGATATAGGCGGAGTATACATGCTTCATAGAGGTACATGTGCCCTTTCATCGAACCATGACTATACACATAGGTTATCAAGATTTCTGTGGTTCATAGGCATTCCGGTGTCGTATTGGTCTCAAACTTTTTCTTAGGCTTGCACTTACCACGTGTGAAGGAAACACCAAGTTTGGGATTTTTTGGAGATGGTTTGCTAGTTTATGAGGTTTAATTGAATTTCCACACGACGAGACCGTTTAATTATAGGTTGAACTGAGTCTACCCACGAAAAGATACGGAATGATGCCAAACTTTTACATAGGCTCTAATGCGCCTTAGGGATAAGAATTTTGTGGAGGTGGATGAAAAAATCTATTGGGTCCAAGATAAAATTCATGCTCTTTTGTCTCATTTAGCACACAGAAAAATATGATTAATAAAAAATGATTAGAAAAACCTAAGATCCTGTGTGGGATCTTAATTTGGGTGTACACACTTATCAAAAAAAATTTAAGCCATTTCGACATAGGAATACATATACTTCTATTTATTCAATATATAAAAGATTTTTTTTAATATATATAAACATCACTGTCGGAAACCGACAGTAATGAGAAGAAACTGACAGTGATGTTTGTTATCACTGTCGGTTTGTTTTGAAAACCAGCGGTGATATATAAAAAAATTTAAAAAAATTGTGCCAGCCCTCAGGCTCGAGCTCGGGTCTCGGGCTACATAGTTTAGACACTTAACCGCTACGCTAGTATAGGATATGTGCCATGGTTTATTTATTTTATCGTTTTGACTTATAGATCGCTTAATAAATTATAAAATTAAACCAAAAAAATTAGGCCACCCGGAATTCGAACACGAGTATCGGGGGCTAAGTTGCGGGGTCTTAACCGTTGAGCCAGTAGGAGGTGTTCGAAAGATGTGGAAAAGATAATTTACTTATGCTGTAACCACACATGAAAATCACTGCCGGTTTAAGGAATGGCCCGACAGTGATGTGACAGATGACAGACATGCTGCAACACGGTATTATCTAGAAGAGCAATAGTCCTGTTGGCCACCTTGATCTCCGGTACGTAGCATATCATATACTATGGTCTTCGTGACAACGAGGTAAGCAAAACAATGTCATACAAAATGCAACATCTAATATGTAAGCAAATAAAACGAGAGGTCATATGCAATGCAAAGTATCAACCCAAGGTGATGATGATCAAACAAAGGATTCGACGACATGGTTTTTTTAGCACCAGTAAATTATTACATTGACTTAAGGCATTGATTAATCAGTAGTGCTACTACTAATTACTGCCGGTGCTACCGCATGTGTCGTCCCCCTGCTGCCGGTCCTCTTTGCGCTTCTTGAGCCCAGCCCTACGCCAGCGTCGTTCCGCGTCCATCGTGAGACGCCGCTCGGTCTCCTCCTCTCAACGGCGCTTCTCCTCCTTGCGGCGGCGCTCCTCCTCCTCCGTGCTTTAGGATGCAGTCGTCGGTCTCCTTCTGTGTGATGGTGCGGAGGTGCTCCTCCTTCAGAGCCGTCTCCAATGAGTTGAAGACAACCTCCTCCACCGGAAGAGGTTCCTATTCCTCCTCCGATGGGTCTCACGGTCCGGATCGTCCTCGAGGTTCACCTCGTGGTCCGATTCGGTCGATGACATCGGTGGAGGCGTCGTGGGGCGATGTGAGGACGACGGGTTCAGCTTTGCCCATGTTGTCTTCAAGCGGCGAGGCATTGTGCGTGGCGGTGGGTCGATGGCCGGGGTGAGGTGTGCATGGGAAGGGCGGTGCTTTGCTTTCTTGACGCGCGGTGGTGTGGCGGCCGACTATGTGCATGGGGGGCTTATATAGGCGTGTCGGTGGTGGAACTGGTCACGGTGCAATAACTCACACCCCTCGGAAGATGGAGTGTGCCTGCGTTGGGAACAGTTGAACCACCATTGCGCCTGCATTGGGAAGACAAAGCGCGCCTACATTGGGAAGACGGAGCGTGCCTGCGTTTGGGAACCGGCACGAGTAGCCGATGGACAGGTAAATGCGGCATCTCTTCATGGGGAACTGAAGGGCTCTTCGTGGGAACTGCGCTTCATGGACTGGGTAATTAAAACATTGGCTCTTCATATGGGAACCGTGTGACCAGCGTGGCCGGGGAATTGAAGGGCCTACGCGCAATGCAGGGACAGATAATCACTCAAAGGAATAAATTCCTTCAAACTTTCTGAAATCAGGTGATAGCTCAATGGTGTGTCCGCTGCTCTAGAACTTGTAGTCTTCGGTTCGATTCAGGGATGCAACACATTTATTTTATCTTTTTGACCTTTAGACCGCTTAATAAATTATAAAATTAAACTAAAAAAATTGAGCTACCTGGGACTCGAACACAGGTCTCGAGGGCTAAGTTGAAGGGTCTTAACCATTGCGCTAGTAGGACGAGTTCGAAAGAAAACAGAAACTTATCCAACTTAACACCTAAGTTAAACCTAACTGCTACACAACATCACTGCCGGTTTGGGGAATAACCCGGCAGTGATGTACACCATCACTGTCGGTTTGCAAGCAAAACCGACAGTGATGAGCTATTTCCTGAAATAAATTAATAATTTATAAAATAGAACAAAAAAATTTGGGCCGCCTAGGACTCGAACACGGGTCTTGGGGGCTAAGTTGAGGGGTCTTAACCGTTGAGCCAGTAGGAGGAGTTTGAAAGAAAATGAAAACTTATCCTACTTAACACCTAACTTAACACCTAACTGCTATAGCACATCACTACCGGTTTGGGGAGTGACCTGGCAGTGATGTGCCCCATCACTGTCGGTTTACAAGCAAAACCGGCAGTGATGAGCTACTGCTATCAAAGTGGCGCGGGTTGAAATTATCCCAATTCGTTTCAACCCCGCGCCAACCCCTCCCCCCCGCGTCACCGGAGCACCACCCCATGCCAAAGCACCGCCCCACGCCGTCCACTGCCCCATGCTGTCCACCGCCCAAAGCCAGAGCACCACGTCATCCATGCCAAGCCAGAGCACCACGCCGTCCGGAGCACCACGGCGTCTGTCCCACCGCCGAGGCCTTCAGGAGCGCACAAACAGCTGCTTCCCCCCCTCCCCCATGGTGAGTGCATGGCTCACTACCCGCTATGTGTGTGATGAAATGTCCCACAATTGCTTACTTGAATCAGTTTGATCATGCAGTGTGTGCTATCATATAATTTGATCATGCAGCTGTGAATGCTAGAACCTAGGTTTGCCACACAGTGTGTGCTATCTGTTTCTTTGTGTTTCTGGGCGCATTGCTAGTAAGTACTACATTGTTACTTAGTAGCACGTTGCTCAGCTCTATTCATCAGTATACTGATAAGAACAAAAGCGTAATTTTATTTTTGGTTACCAGGATAAACATAGCAGGGACTCGTAATACTTGATAGAAATTGCTCTCTGAACGTTAATGGTAGTTTGTTTTCAGAGTACTTGCATTTTCTCTGTGAAACAAACTTACGTTTTCTTTGTGAAACCATCTTGTGCATCATTGGAGCTTGGCCGGATACATATGTGAAACCAATGGCTGGCCTCACCTCGTAGCTTGCAATTGCAACTGTGCTCCCATTAGGTAGGTACTCAATGTTTTTGGAACTGTGCCACCAATGCTCAATGTTTTTGGATGTGAGGATGGAGTATATATACTTTAGACCTATAGAACTAATATATGTCCAAACTTGTCATGGAATTCTCCATGCTATCAGCATAAAGATGCATAATTATTAACTTATGCAAGATTACAAGTAATACATAGTTATGTAGCCTTGTGCATTAAACTGGGAATATTTTCCAACAATCCTATCTTATTATGAGTTTTTGCATGTCACTTTCCTAGGATAGTATGAGATGCATATTTGCCCCTACCAACCATGTAAGTTTTAGATCAAAGTATCACTAATTTGGAAAGATGCTTACCTGCACTGATACTTGTGAAAGAACCTCGCGCTGATGGTTGGGGGATTTATAGTGAGACTAAAGACTCTTAGACATCTCTAGGAGTATATCCAAAAGTCTTAAACTAGCTCTCTAAATCATCATTTGGTTTTTAATGAATAAAAAATATTCTTTATATCTTTCCTACATCTAACAACTATTACTAAGGCACGTGAATAGCTATTTTCTAAACACTCCTATCTATGCAATGGTCGTGTGTTATTCATAAATATATTAAATTGTATAAGAATACATTATGTTTGAATGACAACCTAATTTACTTAAATGTATAGGCAACCATGGCATGGTCTATAGTGCATGTTGGTCACATGCCTGGGATTTATTGAACCTAGGAAGATTGCTATGCTCAAGTTAATGACTACCTTAGTAATTTGCACAAAAAATACAACACAGAAGCTAAAGCTTTGAGGGCCTACTATAGTCATCCGGCCTACCTTGCAAACCATGGGCAACCGGCCTACTATGGTCCAATGAATGCAAACCATGGCCATCCGCTGGCACTAGAGATCGAAGAGAAGCCATCGCCGGAGATGTGAAGATTAGGAGAATTGCTCCTTGGTCTTGAAAAGATGTCATGCTTTTATTTATGGCTATGGTCATCACTTTTCTTATTTGGAAGTTGATGTAGACTTAGTTTTGTAGAAGAGTAGGTGGACTTTGTTGTATGTGGTCAGTCAAACAATGAATTTGTTCTAGGTGAATATATGCTATTATTTGACTTTGTTGTATGTGGACTTATTATTAGACTTTGCATTAAACATATTATATATATGAACATATGCTATTAGTAGTTGTCCGTGGCCAAAACTAACCACGATCGTGTCACAGCCATGACTCATCATCGCCTATTACCCCGTCGCCAAAGAACTAATCGGCAACAAGAAGTGACTGATATCGCTGGGACGGGAGAGCCGCATGATCTGACAAATGGTGATGGTGTCAATCAGGTCGGTGAGAACAAGCAGCCATGGACCCTATCCGGCCTACTCGATCTGGGTCAAAATGACCAAGATGGCCAGGTAACTTTGGTATCATGTCACTATGTAGCCACACACGCTAATCAATTGAGAGGGTCATAGCTTACTTAGTGTCTCTAGCAGGAGCCTCCGCCGACCGAGGAGCCAGAGGGTTTGGGTAGCAGGAAGGCTAGATCCAAGCGAAGCGTGTCAAAGATTCATGTTGGTAGGAATGCACACTAGCACATTACTGAGTTCGATGAATTCGAGGATCCACTCTCACCACCTATAGCTTTGACCAAATACAAGACTATCCTTGGGTTACTTGTTAGGGACTTCATCCTGATTAAGTACAGGAAGTGGATTGGGAAAGATGATGACCGGTGGAGGGTTCTCGAAAGCGAGAAGGATTACATATGGGATGTCAAGATCCTAGAGTATTTCACTTTCCTAACCGAGTATGACAGGGAGTTAGTCAAGAAAAAAGCAAAAGAAATCATGGGGACATGCTTCAAGAATTTCAAGGGGACATTGTATAAGAATTTTGTCCTCCAAAATAAAGAGCCAGATTTTGATGGTGGACAGTTGAACAAGCAAAAGGACTTCTGGTAGGATTTCAAGGAATATAGGTTATTCGAGGAGTACTTAGAACTGAGTAGGAAGAATAAGGAGAATTCACAGAAAACGATGAATCCTCATCATCTCGGCTCTCGTGGCTACGCCAAAAAGATGCCAGAATTTGAAGCAGAACTTCAAAAGATGGATCGCCTTGCTAAGGAAGGCGTTTAGGTTGAGACCGCCGATTGGGAGCCTAGATCAGTATTATACTATATGGGGAGAAATGTACAGCACACCGAGGATGGGAGCTTGAGCTCCTCAAATCAACCCATGAGCGAACTCATCCAGAGGATCTCCCAGGTAACTGAGGAGGTGAGGCAAGGGACTCGCACTTCTAATAGGGAGAAAGACGTGCTCACCCAAGCACTCAGAACCAAGGAGCACCCTAGCCGCACTAGAGGAACCGATGTTGTTCCTTGGAAACTAGTATTCCCCCAAGAATCTAACACTTATCAGAGCCGCTCGAGGGGTAGAGCGGAACATGAGGCAGAGTATTTGAGGAGACTAAAAAAGATGGAAGATAGAATGGAAGCACAGATTGAGGCAACCGTTGAAGCACGAGTCGAGCAAATTTTGCTGTCTAAGGGGTCAGTAGTACCACAAAACCCTACTCCTAGTGCCTTTAGCCCATAGTTTAGGGGTTGTAGCAGCTATAGATCGACCCCGCTCGAGGAAGAAGAGGCGAATCTGCCTCATCCGGTAGACGACATCACAGAACCCATCAATGTCAGGTTGTACATCCATCAGGAATGGACAAAGGACAAGGTGGCACTTGGCTAGGCCTGGCTTGCGGGAGACGGGATAATTAATGGCCACCCAATTCCACTAGGGTACGCTCGTGTCACCATTGATAGAATACTTGATAAGTTTAACAAGATACCCATTGAGTACCCCATAGTGGAAGACGGGCTGAAATTTGGTCAAAACAAGGGCTCTCAAGTGGCCTGGCGCAAGCGCTTCATTAAGCTTGACCATCAATTGTCCTCTGATGATGAGGACGACTACGAGTCTTCGCCCACCCCTGATGATCACTCACCATCTCCCAACAGAGATCACTCCCCTCCTCATCCGGAACCATCACCCCCAAGAAGACAGAGGTCTCCTTCTATTCCTCCTCATTTGACTCCATCTTCATCAGCCCCAAGAAAAGAGACTCCTCCTCCTCCTCCCCTCCTCCTCCATCTTCATCAGCGCCAGGAAAATAGAATTCTCATTGTCATCCTCCTCCTCCACCTCAGCCCAAAACAAGATCAAGGACATCCTCATAGTCACAGAAAAGGTCCTTGGATTCAGTCGCTAATGCTCCCAAAGTGGACCAACAGAAAAGAAAAAGGCCGTTCAGTGGCAGCGTTACCACCTTGATGAAAGAAAAATTTACAGCACACATCTTGAAGGAAGATTGTGTTAGTTTCTTCAATCTCTGTGCCTCACTACCTTCATATATGTTGAAGTCCGAATTCGAAAGGCAAACACAGAATAAATACGCTACAACAAGAGATGAAGAAATACACAATAAAGATTTAAGGAACATACAGAAGTACATCAAAGACAACCTAGGATTAACCATGGAAGAGGCTACGAACATCTATTATGATGTACAAGGGATGGAAACACCGGCAATGAAGTATGAAAGGGGCAATCTTTTGGTTCCCGATGATGAGTATAAAAATCTGACAACATATATGCGCCAGTTGCATGAATATTACATGGCTCTAGCAACAGAGATGGACAACTTTGGTTTTGAGGTTATTATCTGTTCGCCACATGTTTTCTATTATCCCGAAGAAGAGAAGTTTGATGTCGAGTGGGAGTGCTTGTTCTAGCTATACCAGAAACGTGATCTTGATGTTCAAATGTTGACGCTGTGGACTATGTAAGTACCCTACACGCGCGATATTACAATTAACTACTCTCTCGAGACAAATTGTTAACTTTTGAGCATTTCCCATGATTTTATGTAGGTGTATATCAAAATTTTGCATTGTAAAAAGCAAATGGGATTACATAGGCTTCTTGGACCCCTTGCGAGTCAATGAGAGGACATGTCTAGGCCTCTATGGATGTGACGTGGAAGACCTAAAATAGAGATTGATTACTGTTTTTGATGAATTCACGATGAAGAAGAAAACCCACATACTTCTAGCCTACAACTACGAGTATGTGTTTTTGGCTTTTAATTTTATGCTTCTTTTTTTGTTAAGATTATTCGATAATTAGGATTCTGTGATTGCAGCAACCATTTCATCTTCATTTGTATCAATCTTGCCAAAAATCTGATCGAGGTGTGGGACTCAAAGAAAAAAACCATTTCATCATCTGGATGCACTGGTGGCAGTGCTGAATTAGTAAGCGATCCTAATAACTATTATTTTCTAGTCACACATACCGCTTTCTAATGTTTCTCCTTTTAATGTTGCTCAATGTCCGAAGAAGACATATCGGTAGGATGCCGGTCCCATTCAAGGTTGTCGAAATGGAGGGGAAATCATAGCCGGCGGGAAACAATGAATGCGGGTTTTATGTAATGTGGGCAATGCTTCGCTACATCAGCGGAAAATTGGAAGAAGCCGATAAGTTGATGTGTATAATCTCCATTTCATTTATGTCTGTTAATAATTCAACAAAATGATTTACTGTTCCTCTTTGGATATCATCTTTTCTGAACGACAGCGTAAGAAATTTAAGCACGAAAGGCTGCTAGACATGGAGATCATCGCACTATAATTGGAGCTAGCAAAATTCATCTTAGCCGAGGTATTGGAAAAAGATGGAGTATTTTCCATTGCACAATCCATGAGGTACAAAGACCAGTATGGCCCAGAGCGGCTCACCAGATTATTGTAGGAAGTCCGAGAAGCATGTGTGAAGTCCAAGAACATTTCTTTTTTATTTTGAGGGATCGAGATGGGGATAAGAACATTTGAATTGTAATCATAACATTTGTAATGTTTAATATTGATGGACCTGTCGTTTATGTAGCGTATATAAAGCGAAACCTGATTCCACGAAAAAATATAAATTAAAATAAATTATAAAACAATAAAATATGAACGGGCCATCACCGCCGGTTAGCAACAAACCGGTAGTGTTGTCATAACCATCACTACCGGTTAGAAGGAAACCAACAGTGTTGGCTTGCTCAACACTGCCGGCTTGAACCATGAACCGACACTGATAGTTACGAGAACACTGCCGGTTTGATCCATGAACCGACACTGATATTTGCTACAACACTACCGGTTTGAACCATGAACCGATAGTGTTGGCTTGCTCAGCACTGTCGGCTTGAACCATGAACCGACACTGATAGTTACAAGAACACTGCCGGTTTGATCCATGAACCAACACTAATATTTACTACAACACTGCCGGTTTGATCCATGAACCGACAGTGTAGGCTTGCTCAACACTGCTGGCTTGAGCCAAGAACCGACACTCTTGAAGCAACCATCACTGTCGGTTGGGACTACAAACCGGCAGTGTTGTTCAACTAGACACTATTGGGTGGAGCCAGGAACTGACACTATTTCCTATAGATCAGTGTCGGTTTTTAAGAACCGATAGTGATGTCAACCCCCCATCACTATCGGTATGCCACTGTTGGTTCAAAATCCGGTAGTGAGGGGGGGTTTTGAACCGACATTGATGTCCAGATCTAGGGTAGTGTGTAGTTCAACTTAGCAGGAGTGGATATATATATAGCTAAGATTTTAAACAAGAGGTTTAGGATTAGGTTGGCATATGTGAAGATGTGCCCATCATGATTGTTCTCGCTTGGCTAGCTTGCATATTGACATGGCGCCAAGTGGACACTTACTGGCTCACGCTAAAAGTAGCTATTTATCATCCCCATTCCCTCTATTTTGCAAAGCACCGTATTTTCTTTTCTAGAGCATCGTATATATACACATACCAAACTATGTTTGGATTGACCCAATACTTATGATTACAACCCTATTGACAACAAAATTGGACAAGGATAGGGTTCGCTACGAGATTTCCTATCAGGTAGAAACAAGAGGAATGCATCTCACACTTGGCGGGTTATCCTATTGGGTAGGCAGGCTTTACAATGTGGTCTGATGAAACGAATTGGCAACGGTGAATCGACTAATATCTGGCAAGATAGGTGGATTCCGGGAGCCATTGGTGGTAAGCCAATTTTCCCAAAACTAGGTGCTTCGGCAGTTCAGGTTAGTGAACTCATGTCTACAAATGGCCTACATTGGGATGATGTGGCTCTAGATGAGAATTTGCTGTACATGGATGCACAAGCTGTGTGGGAACACAAGGTTGATATGTGCCCTTGTGGTTCGGATATGTGATAAGTGATTGTCAATGTGATTCGTGTCTTGGGTTGAGCTTGTGAACTAACCATGGCGTGAGTTGGGTTGTGCAACATGTCTCTTGGCTTGTGGTGCGCAGGTGTGGAGCTCGGAGGCGGTGGTCGATGGTGAGGAGAAGGTCAAGTAGGGACGGGTTGTGCCGATGGACCAGGAGCGGTGAAGTACGGACATGAGGCTTGGACCGAGGGACCAGGAGGCCGGGTGACTAGTCGTGGTGGTTGACATCTGGGGACATCGACAAGCGTAAGTGTACATGGGAGTGACAGTGTTGACCGAGTCAAGATGGCGGACGTGTAAGTCGAGCGGAGGCTCTAGAAGACTTGATGGCTAGGTGGTCGAGGATGGCGGTGACACGCGTCGAGAGGCAGGGGATGCGTATGGAGTATGCTACTCGCGGACGATTTGGTGGGTTGAGCCTGAAAACCACTGGGTGGACGGTTTTTGGGTTTGGGCCTCAAAACCTGGGTGGAGATTCCGAGGAGGAATGGAAGGCACGTGGCGGCATCAAGGAGTTCACATCGAGGTGAAGCTATCTCATGAAGGGCGCAGTGGTCATCGAATGAAGACTATCTTGGGTTGGACCATAACACCCTCGGGTTAAGTGGTTTGACTTAAAATATCTAGGAGCATGTTTGTGATTGTATAATAGCTCTGTTAAATAAGGATGAGGGAGCCCCAATCTCCCTCACCTCTTGCCATTTCATTCTTCCACCTCTCTCTCTAGGTTTTCCTTCCCCCCTTCTAGGTCTTCTCAAGGACCAATGAACTAGTGTCTCGGTGTAATTGAACCTGTGATTTTGGTTGGGAATGGAGGCCCTACCTCCTCGTGTCCTTCGGAATTCAATTTGTGAGATGCTTTTGTGAATCGCGTTCGTGTTCTTCGCGTTCTTGATTTCCCCCTTTCTATCTTGGATCGATTCATCATTTTGAGAGCATTTTGATTCATTCCTTTTGATCTGAGATGGACTAGGACATGAGTTGATCCCTTCCACTAAAGGATTTCGACCAAATCCTCACGAGTTTATAGATTGGGGCGAATCAAGCTTTTAGGGAGAAAAATCGGTGTTTTTCACGTTCATCCCATTTCTTGCCGATTGGCTTTAAATTGGGTGATGATCTCTTAGGGGTAGCTCACCTATTGCCTTGTGACCATCTGGTTAAAATTTGGTGGCAATTGGTTTTGATTTGGCCCCAAATCGAATGGATTTTGGTTGGAGGCAATTTTTGGGCGTTCTATTTCTGTGCTGATTCACGATACCCGGATAGTCTGAGGTTCACCCATGGATAGTCCGCCGCCTCTAAGTTGGCAACATCTAGAACCTATTTTTAACTTTGTTTTTCGCTGATTTGAACTATGGATAGTTTGCCCCTTGGTCCCAGACTGTCCGGTGTTCATTTTTTAGCAGCGTACAAAATCTTTTCTCTCGGTTTGGTTTTATGATTTTGGAACTGCGAACAGTCCGAGGGTACGGTAGCAGAAATTCTATCATTCCCTGTTTTGTGCTGTTTGGTCCATTTCTTACTCGTTCGTGCTTTGTTTCAAGTTTAGTCTTTTGCGTTGGGTTTCTAGTGATCTAGGGAACTTCTCTAGGTTCTCTTGACACCTTGTGGCTAATGATTTTATAGACTTTGGTTGTGTGCCTTTTGGGGGTCGATTTTGGGATAGCGGCCTAATATTTCGAAAGAAATTTGAGGCTCCCATTCAGCCCCCCCTCTGGTCATCATTTCTAGTCCTTCAATTGGTATCAGAGCCGGTTAAGGATAATTCCACCTTAATCGGTCCGTGATCTAGGAAGGCGACATGGAACCCGGTTCTGGCAAGTCACCGTTCTTTAATGGAACAAACTACAACTATTGAAATATTCACATGTCTATGCATCTTCATGGCATTGATTGGTGAGTTTGAGAGATTTGTGAGGATCCTAACTATGAGGTGCTTGCTGCTCGTGTTGGCTAGGAGCAGATCGACCAACACAACACAAATGGCAAGGCTCGTAGTGTACGCTTTTTGAGTCTTTCGCCTTCCAAGTTTGAGAGTCTCTGATTGTACTACTGCTCGAGAGATCTGGGTGAGGCTTTAGAGCTATCACGAGGGAACCACATAGGTCAAAACTAGACTCTTTGAGACGTACAAGCATGAGTATGAGAACTTCTCTCAGTTGGATGGATAGTCTATCGATGCCATGTTTTCTCGCTTTCTATCGATTGTGAACAAGTTGCGGGCAAACAAGCCGTAATTGCCTTATGATGATCATGAGAGGGCTCTCAGGTTACTATATGCCCTAGATCGGAAGGTTTGGGATGTGAAGGTGTCCGCTATCATTGAGTCCGCTAACTATGACACCATCACCGTGGATGAGCTCTTTAGCAAGCTCAAGTCCATCGAGATCGATTACTGACCCAAGCCAAAATCAAGAACACATCTACACCTACCATGGCTTTGGTCTTAGGTAATGGTTCAAGTTATTCAGCTAACCCTTCACAAATCTCCTTTGCCTTGTCTTCTTTGGTGTCTATTATAGAGGTGCAGATGGAGGCACTTGGGGACGATGAGCTGGCACTGGTCATCAACCAGTTCTCATGGTTTCACAACAACTGCATGAACCGTCGGTGTGGTGGTGGTTCAAAGGATGGTTGCTATGGCTGTGGAGACCCCAACCACTTTGTCACCCACTGCCCCAAGAAGAATAAGAACTCTTCGGCAAGCATGACTCCGGCAAGCGCAAGGACACCTCCAGCAAGCACAAGTCGAATGGAGGATTCGACAAGGTGGCACTCAAGAAGATGTACCTCAAGAAGGCCAAGGCCCAGGAGCACGCCTTCCTTGCCTCCCTCAGCAACCTCGATAATGACTTCGACAACGACCACACTTCTTCCCCCTCGAGCGATGATGAGTTTGAGAGGAAGCATGAGGACAAGCTGACCGGGCTCTACATCGTCGCCTGTTCCACCCATGAAGGATTCTGGACCTTGGCAGTCGATGATGAGGTAAAGGCTAGCAAGGACGAGGTTCACGTCGATGATGACACTTCTAAGGTAACACCTTCAGTCGACAATCTTGTCGCTAAGCTTGAAACCATGAATGACACCTTGTTTAGTCAAGATAAGCTGCTTAAGCATGCTGCCCATGAGAGGAAAGAATATAAGGACATGCTAGAAATTGCGCTGAAGGAGCTTGAGGCCGCTAAGAAGTGTGCTATGGTAGTGTCTGACGAAGTTGAGTGCGATGAATGTGCTATTCACATGTCTAGCCTTACTTCTTTGCAATCTAAGTATGTTGCTTTGCTTGATGAGAATGATGAGTTGAAGTCTAGGTCGGGCTTTTTGGGTGCGTGCAAGTCCTGCTCGGGCTTGCAATCTGAGCTGACAGAGAAGGTTGCTAGGATCTCTTTTCTTGAGAAGGCCAGTTTAGATAGCACTGCTGCTAAGTGTGTACGTTGTGAGGGTTTAGAGCTAGAGATTGAGTCTTGCAGGCACAACAAGATGAGAATTGAGGAAGAAAACACGTACCTTCGGTCCATCTTGAGCTTGGTGTCCTACAGTGAGCCATAGTTGGGCATGATGATGAGCTAGTTCAGGCGCAGAACTGATGCATCGGGTGTAGGCTTTGCTTTAGGTGGGAAGGGTGAAAATATCTATGGCAAGGTTGGTGAGTGCAGTGGTTTGAACCCAAGTGAGAAACCTTCCACTACTCCCAAGTTGATCAAATTCACTCCACCTAAGCCCACTGAGCCCACTATCAAAGATGGGGTGTTTGAAGAACCTCCAAAAGCTCCACCCCAGGAATAAGTTTGGGTTCCAAAATCTAACCATCTCAAGAACCCACTTGACACTCTACCAAACATCTCTGAGGATCCCCCTTTCTAAAGCCAAACAACCACCAAGAGTGAACCATACCCACAAGAGAGTGAACCAACAACCACCCAAGAGAGAGGTGAGGTATCACTATGACTACTGCCATAGGGATGGTCATCTTGTGAGTTTTGCTTTAGGAGGAAGAGAGATGAGTGGCGAGAGTATGAGTTGAACAACCGAAACATGTACCGCTCGCCCCTTGGCTTACATGTTCTGCCTATTCAGAGGTGCAGTGCTAGGCCTAGAGGTGCAATGCCTCAAGGTGCTAGGCCTCAGGTTATGAGACCACATAGTGGTTGTGCCCGATGAGGTTCAGGTCATGGTCAATATGACTTTGAACCCTATGGCAGTGGCATTTGTTTTCAGTCCCATAGCCCTAGCGAAACACGTTTTCCCCCACGTGGTGATCGCTTTCCTCAAATGGGACATGGTATGTTTGGTGTTTTCCTAACACTTTTCTAGGGCAAATGAGCCAACACTGTATCCTTCACAATTTACTAACCCTAGTGTTGCACCATTTGCTCATCCCATGCCTTTCTATTGATGTAGGTTAGAGGCTTAGAGAACACGTGGCTCATTGATTTTGGATGTTCGCGCCACATGACCGGAAGTTCAAAATAGTTCTCCAGCCTCGACCCTGTGCAATGTAAGGAGTACATCACATTTGGGGACAATAGCAAAGGTAAGGTGCTTTCTCGTGGGACCATTTGGGTCAACGAGAGTTTTGTTTTGAAGGATGTTGCTTTGGTTTCAAATTTGCATTTCAATTTGCTTTGGTTTCGAATTTGTATTTCAATTTGCTTTTGGTTTCGCAAGAAAGGGTTGTAGCTTTTGTGGGTGATAGCATGGATACAGATCGATTTGGAAAAAAAATTTATATGAGCATGGAATTGATGAGATGGTTAGGAAATAACTTCCATGCTCATTTATACAATCTTCCATTTTAGGGAGAGGGGGAGCACTTTCTTTCTCATGACAATTTAGATCCTTCACAAGATTTGGATAGGTCATGGTTGTTAGGAAGATTGACATAAGCTCACCCCTAGGATCAAGAATGGATTTGGATGAAATGTTGAATGCAGGCATAGAAGGGGAGAGGATATAAATGGCTTTTACATGAAGTGATTCTCCCTCTATGAGTTCGCTTGATATTTAGTCCTTGAATTTTCCCTGATGTCTCATATAGGAATTCGAGGCATGATATGATGTTGAATTGGGAGGCTCTAAGGTGTTCCCAAGATCAACATCAAGGAAAAGGTCATCCTTGAATTCAAAGGGACATGTAAAAGGATAGGGTTCATCATCCGTAGAAGTGTGATATGTTCCCTAAATGGGAGGTTCTTTGGCAACCAGATCATGAGAAGGATTTGAAGGAATTTTGGATTCGGCTGCATATGCCTTCTCTTGTTGGTCGGGGCCTGACTCAATTGTTTCTTCAGGAAACTCGTTATAAATGCCAGTGTAGGGGGTGTTTTCAAGGATTTTCTCAAGAATGGCTTTCCCCTCACTAATGATTTTTTGTGTGAATGAGCCTTCAGAAGATAGGTCAAGTTGGAGAGCAGCTTCCTTGCTAATACCAAGATGGAAGTGGTAAAGAAGGACATGGTCAGGCAAGGAAAGGTTTGGACTGGTATTGATAAGGCTTAAGAACCTAGCCCAAGCAGCTCCTAGAGTCTCCTTCTCCTTTTGTTGAAAGGTAAGAAGTTCTATTCGAAGGGCGGCAATTCTAGAAAGAGGGAAGAAAGCAAGACAAAATTTGTCTCGACGTTCTTCCAAATTTCCATGAACACCACCTACAATATGAGCATACCATTGTTTTGCTCTTCCCAAAAAGGAGAACAAAAACAATTTCCATTTAATGGTCTCTTGTGTCATGTCAGAAAAAATTAGGCAAGAACACAATTGCTCAAATTCCTGAAGGTGGGTGTAAGGATTTTTGTCTTCTCGCCTAGAGAAGGATTGCTCCTGAACCATGGCTATGAAAGCAGGGCGAAGCTCATAGCCATCTATAAGAATGGGATGTGATGATGGTGGAGGCTCCAACAATTCACCCTTTGGAGCGGAGAATTTATAAATAGGAGTGGAATTCATGTGGTAGGGATGGTGGTGGTGGTGGCAAGGTGCATATGATGGTGAGAAAAAAGGATACATGGATGAACTTGGTTCGATTCTAGAATAGCTACCATTCCCTGGCAACGGCGCTAGAAAGCTTGTTGGTATTTGTTAACGCAAACAGATAAATCCGCAAGCGCACGGATACCGCTATGACTTTCATCCGGAGTATTCCTAGGTATCAATTTCCATGGGGAATGTGAAGTGTACTAGAAAAGATCAAGGTCGTCCAAAGAAGAAGTGTTTTTGTAGGTGGAGAGGGGTTTTCTAAGGTTTTCCCAAGATAACTAGATAACCAAGGTTCAGGCTTACTAAACTCACTTACTTTAGAGCAACAATACCTTTTCGATCCTTGAAAAGACTGGGAAGAGGTGATCATGGTCAGGCAGCCAAAAAGGTTCCGTGGGATTGGGCGCAAACTCAGGTAAACACTAGCCTAGACACCACATCTACGCTAACGTTTACTACTCTAGGCCAGATCTTAAGACTAGAGCACTCGGTCGAGCGGAGATCCCGTAAGCAAAGTAAAGTAAGCAATGAACTTGATCAAATAGAAATCTTGGAATTACTAAAAGTTAAATCTAGAGGCTACTCAAGATGAGTTGGCTCCGTAGAGGTACAAGGTAGAGGAGGCTCCGACAAACCTGGCTCCTCCTTAGCTCTTTCCTCTCCTCTCTCCCTATTTTCTATTACAACTAGGTGTGAAGCACCTAGAGGGACACTACTACAATGTATGGATGAAGAATGAAGCTCATGTAGGTATGTGTTGGAGAGGAGCTCTACCCCCTATTTATATAGGGCTTGAGGTGGTGTGGTGGCTATCTTTGGCATGAAATCCTAGTCTCCACTGTCTCTGCATGCTCTCATACCACCACCATTTTAAGGGGCGACAAAGAGGCGCCGGTGTGGTGTCAGCCGCCCCCTAGGGTCGGCTGCCCCCTGACCTAGCCCTCTCGCCACTGCCTTCACGTGGTGGGTCGGTGATGGTTCCTAGGCTGCTCCTTAATTGGTGGGTATTTTGCCTGGATAAATTTAAGTTGATGGGCTTCTCTATTATTCCTTTGCGCAAATTAGCATCGAAAAGCGCCTTTCGGTGAATTTCTCCATGTATTTGTATTTGTGACCTGCAAAATAATAATCTACAAATACATGTGGAACTTGGTCAATAGTAAATGCATATGTGTTTAAGATTGCCAATTTCTCCTCTTTTTGTGTCTTAATTGGCGGTCGGATTTGATTGTTAAGGACCGCCAACAACTTTGAAACTTGAAATATGTTCACCGCTGGGATTGGCAACTAGCATGTGTAGGATATGTTGAGATCTCTGTTGCTATCATTTCTTTGCTCGGTTGCTATGTCTCATGCTTTGAGTCATTCACTTGCTTGGACAACTTAGAGATTCTTGTGCTAAAATTTGAAAAACAAGCTAAGTGATGAGAAAAGATCGAGATGGGTCTGTACTGTCCCATGTCAAAGTATTAGGATGGCTTCCAAATGCACATTTGGATGAACTTGAGCCTTGTAGTGGATGCCGAAACCATTGTCTTAAGCTTTTGATTGTCTATGACATAGGCATGGCATGGTTGCTAAGTTAGGCCTGACAGTACTGATAACCTCTTGCACACACATGTTTTGACTAATTCTTCTGTTAAGCTGTGAACTCCAATAAATTTAAAATTTGATGAAAACACAAGTCTTAGGTTTGTCTTTGACATGATGTGTGATTGCTGCTTGGGGTAGTTCACCTTGTATACATCTATTAGCACTAGGTTGATTTCCGGCCTATACTTGCTATGTGCTACTTTTAGTGGTGAACCCCCTCTTGAATTGCTTAAAATTGATCAAAATTGCTTAAATGCCATATTTTGTTTCACTTGATCAGTTTGAGAATTTGCTAGCACTTGTATTTGTTGCTACACACACATAACACCACCGGTTAGAGCATCTTTTCAATCTGATTGCTATACTCCTAAAGCTTTTGCATTTCTACATCCTTTGCATTCATAGCATATTTTGAGGGGGAGTGATAGTTTTTTAGGTCTTCATAAGTGCATGTGTCAACAAGGGGGAAAGTTTTGAGAAATATCCAAGGAGATCTTGTTGAGTGCATGCATTCATTTGGGAGATTGCATTTGTTCAGGGGGAGTTGCACTTTGAGTTGCTTTTGCTAGATGTGTTCAGCCTTTGCCTCTTCTGGAGGGTCTAGCTGTTTTCAGGCATTTTGAGCTTTGCTAGTGGTGTTGGGCCATTGCCTCTTCTTGAGGGCTAGCTGCATTTTACTTGGTTGCGTCGAGCCATTGCCCATGTCTTTGGGGACCAAGTTTTTGCTCATTTCAAATGACCCGGTTTGGCTTTTCTTTGGCTTTTGGTCATTTGGGTGAGCTCTTTGTTTTCTCTTCTTCTTCTTTGTGCTTTCTCTCTGCTGTAATTTGTTGGTGTTGACAATTCACTCATCAAGGGGGAGATTGCGAACACAAGGTTGATATGTGCCCTTGTGGTTTGGATTTGTGAGGAGTGATTGTCAACGTGATTCACGTCTTGGGTTGAGTTTGTGAACTAACCATAGCGTGAGTTGGGTTGTGCACATGTCTCTTGGCTTGTGGTGCGCAAGTGTGGAGCTCAAAGGTGGTGGTCGACGACGAGAAGAAGGTCAAGTAGGGACGGGCCGTGCCGATGGATCTAGAGCAGTGAAGGCTAGGACGTGAGGCTTGGACCGAGGGGACCAGGAGGCTAGGTGACTAGCCACGGTGGCTGACATCTAGGGACATCGACAAGTGCAAGTGTACATGGGAAATGACCAACATTGACCGAGTCAGACGTGTGGACATGCAAATCGAGTGGAGGCTCTGGAGACTAGGTGGCCGAGCGGTCGAGGACTGGTGGTGACATGCGCCGAGTGGCTAGGGACGCGTATGGAGTACGCTACTCGAGGATGGTTTGGTGGGTTTTTTAGCCTCAAAACCACCAGGTAGACGGTTTTCAGGTTTGAGCCTCAAAACCTGAGCGGAGGTTCTGAGGAGGAACGGACGGCACGTGGTGGCATTGAGGAGTTCGCGTCAAGGCGAAGCTATCTCATGAAAGGCACACAGCTGTCGGATGAAGACTATCTCGGGTTGGACCATAACGCCCTCAGATTAAGTGGTTCGATTCAAAATATCTAGGGGCATGTTTGGAATTGTGTAATAGCCCTGTTAAATAAGAATGAGGGAGCCCCAATCTCTCTCACCTCTTGCCATTTCATTCTTCCACCTCTCTCTCTAGGTTTTTCTCCCCCTTCTAGGTTCTTCTTAAGAGTTCCACCGATGAACTAGTGTCCCGTGTAATTGAACCTGTGATTTTGGTTGGGAATGGAGGCCCTAACATCCTCGTGTCCTCCGGGATTTGATTTGTGAGATGCTTTTGTGAATCACGTTCGTGTTCTTCGCGTTGTTATTTTTCCCCCTTTCTATCTTGGCTTGATTCCTCATTTTGAGAGCATTTTGATTCATTTCTTTTGATCTGAGATGGACTAGAATGTGAGTTGATCCCTTCCACCGAAGGATTTCGGCCGAATCCTCACGAGTTCATAGATCGGGGCAAATCAAGCTTTTGGGGAGAAAAACTGGCGTTTTCACGTTCATCCCATTTCCCATTGATTGGCTTTAAATTGGGCGATGATATCTTAGGGGTAGCTCACCTATTGCCTTGTGACCATGTGGATAAAATTTGGTGGCAATTGGTTTTGATTTGGCCGCAAATCGAACGGATTTTGGATGGAGGCGATTTTTGTGCGTTCTGTTTCTGTGCTGATTCGCGATTCCTGGATAGTCCAGGGTTCACCCACGGACAGTCCACCGCCTCTAAGTTGGCAGCGTCTAGAACCTATTTTTCAACTTCATTTTTCACTGATTTGAACTACGGATATTCTGCCCCTTGGCCCCAGACTGTCCAGTGTTCATTTTTTAGCAGCGTACATAATCTTTTCTCTAGGTTTGGCTTTCT